>NC_060141.1:839574209-839848480 GCF_021461385.2 Schistocerca piceifrons
ATAGAATAAAGCTGCAGTAGTGCAAACGAATGTAGCACTAATCTCCCAGGAAACGCTCAAAGCAAACCACAAACATCAAAATAATTTTCTCTTCTTGTACTTAAGTTGGCATTGTGCCTTTCGTATTAAATCCCGACGAAATTTCTGTGTTTCATCGAAAATGTGAAGATCCAAGGGATAGAGTAAAGCTGCAGTAGTGCATCGGAATCTAATCCTGATCTCCCAGGAATCGCTCAAAGCAAACCTCAAACAATGAGAAGATATACTCTTCTTGGACTTAAGTCCGCATTGTGCCTTTTGTATTATATCCCGACGCAAAATCTGTGATTCATCGTCATGTGAAAGATTCACGGGTAGAGTAAAGCTGCAGTAGTGCATCGGAATCTAATACTGATCTCCAAGGAAACGCACAAAGCTAACCACAAACAATCAGAAGATTTACTCTTCTTGTACTTAAGCCGGCATTGTGCCTTTTGAATTAAATCCCGACGGAATTTCTGTGTTTCAACGTCAATGTGAAAGTCCAAGGGATAGAGTAAAGCTGCAGTAGTGCAAACGAATATAGTACTGATCTCCCAGGAGACGCTTAAAGCAAACCACAAACATCAAGAAAATTTTCTCTTCTTGTACTTAAGTTGGCATTGTGCCTTTCGTATTAATCCCCGACGCCATTTCTGTGTTTCTTCGTCAATGTGAAGTTCCCAGGGATAGAGTATAGCTGCAGTGGTGCATCGGAATGTAATACTGATATCCCAGGAAACGCTCAAAGCAAACCGCAGGCGTTGTGAAGATTTACTCTACTTGTACTCAAGTTGGCATTCTGCCTTTTCTATTATATCCCGGCGCAATTTCTGTGTTTCACCGACAATGTGAAAGTCCAAGAAATAGAGTAAAGCTGCAGTAGTGCATCAGAATCTAACACTGATTTCCAAGGAAACTTTCAAAGCAAACCACAAACATTGAGTAGATTTAACCTTCTTGTACTTAAAACGGCATCGTGCCTTTTGGATTAAATCACGACGCAATTTCTGTGTTTCGTCGTCAAAGAGAAGGTCCAAGGGATAGATTAAAGCGGCAGTAGTGCATCCGAATCCAGTACTGATCTACCAGGAAACGCTCAAAGCAAACCACAAACAATGAGAAGATTTACTCTTCTTGTACTTAAGTCGGCATTGTGCCTTCTGTATTAAATCCCGACGCAATTTCTGTGTTCCAACGTCAATGTGAAAGTCCATGGGATAGAGTAAATCTGCAGTATTGCAAACGAATCTAGTACTGATCAACCAGGAAACGCTCAAAGCAAACCGCAAACAATGACAAGATTTACACTTCTTGTATTTAACTCGGCATTGTGCCTTTTGTATTCAACCCCGACGCAATTTCTTTGTTACATCGCCAATGTGAAGGTACAACGGATAGTGTAAAGCTGCAGTAGTGCATCGGAATCTATTACCGATCTCAAAGAAAGGCTCAAACGAACCCCAAACAATGAGAAGATTTAACCATCTTGTACATAAGTCGGCATTGTGCTCTTCGTCTTAAATCCCGTTAAATTTCTGTGTATCATCGTCAATGTGAAGGTCCAGGGGATAGAGTACAGCTAAAGTAGTGCATCGGAATCTAATACTGATCTCTCAGGATACGCTCAAAGCAAACCACAAACAATGAGGAGATTTACTCCTTTTGTACTTAAGATGGCATGGTGCCTTTTGTATTAAATCCCGAAGCAATTTCTGTGCTCCATCGTGAATTTTTAGGTCCATGGGGTGGAGTAAAGCTGCAGTAGTGCATCGGAATCTAATACTGATATCCCAGGAAACGCTCAAAGCAAACCACATACAATGAGATGATTTACTCTTCTCGTACTTATGTCGGCACTGTGACTTTCGTATTAAATCTCGACGCAATATCTGTGTTTCGTCGTCAATGTGAAGGTAAAAGGGATAGAGTAAAGCTGCAGTAGTGCATCGGAATCTAATACTGATCTCCCAGGAAACGCTCAAAGCAAACCGCAAACAATGAGTAGTTTTACTCTTCTAGTACTTATGTCGGCATTGTGTTTCACTATTAAATCCCGACGCAATTTCTGTGTTACATCGTCAATGTGAAGGTGCAATGGATAAAGTTGCAGTAGTGCATAGGAATTTAATTCTGATCTCCCAGGAAACGCACAAAGCAAACCACAAACAATGAGAAGATTTACTTTTCTTGTACTTAAGTCGGCATTGTGCCTTTTGCATTACATCCCGACTAATTTTCTGTGTTTCATCTTCAATGTGAAGATCCAAGGGATAGAGTAAAGCTGCAGTAGTGCATCGCAATCTAATACTGATCTCCCAGGAATCGCTCAAAGCAAACCTCAAACATTGAGAAGGTTTACTCTTCTTTTACTTATGTCGGCATCGTGCCTTTTGTATTAAATCCCGACGCTATTTCTGTGTTTCATCGTCATGAGAAGGTCCAACGGATAGAGTTAAGCTGCAGTAGTTAATCGGAATCTAATACTGATCTCCCAGGAAACGCTCAAAGCAAACCACAAACAAAGAGGGGATTTGCTCTTGTTGTAGTTAAGTCGGCATTGTGCCTTTTGTATTAAATTCCGGGGCAATTTCTGTGTTTCATCGTCAATGTGAACGTCCAGGGGATAGAGTAAAGCTGCAGTAGTGCAATCGAATCTAGTTTTGATCTCCCAGGAAACACTCAAAGTAAACCACAATTATCAAGAAAATTTACTCTTCTTGTACTTAAGTTGGCATTGTGCCTTTCGTATTAATTTCCGACGCAATTTCTGTGTTACATCGTCAATGTGAAGGTCCAATGGATAGAGTAAAGCTGCAGTAGTCAATCGGAATCTAATACTGATCTCCAAGGAGACCCTCAATCAAACCACAAATAATGAGAAAATTTAATATTCTTGTACTTCAGTCGGCATTGTGCCTTTGGTATTAATACCCGAGGCAATTTCTGCGTTTCATCATCAATGTGAAGGTCCAAGGGATAGAATAATGCTGCAGTAGTGCATCGGAATCTAATACTGATCTCCCCAGAAACGCTCAAAGGAAATCACAACCAATGAGAAGATTTACTCTTCTCGTACTTAAGTCGGCACTGTGCCTTTTGTATTAAAACCCGATGCAATTTCTGTCTTATATCGTCAATGTGAAGGTCCAAGGGATAGAGTAAATCTGCATCAGTGCATCGGACTCTAATACTGATCTCCCAGCAAGGGCTCAAGGCAAACCACTAACAATAAGAAGATTCAATCTTCATGTACTTAAGTCGGCATTGTGCCTTTTGTATTTAATCCCGACGCAATTTCTTTGTTCCATCGGGAGTGTGAAGGTCCAAGGGATAGAGTAAAGCTGCAGTGGTGCACCGGAATGTGATACTGATATATCAGGAAACGCTCTAAGCAATCCAAAACCAATGAGAAGATTTACTCTACTTGTACTCAAGTTGGCTTTGTTAATTTCGTATTATATTCCGACGCAATTTCTGTGTTTCACCTTCAATGAGAAAGTCCAAGGGATAGAGTAAAGCTGCAGTAGTGCATCGAAATCTAACATTGATCTCCAAGGAAACTTTCAAAGCAAACCACAAGCATTGAGAAGATTTAACCTTCTTGTACTTAAGTCGGCATTGTGCCTTTTGTATTAAATCCCGACGCAATTTATGTGTTTCATCGTCAATGTGTAGTTGTTAGGGATGGAGTAAGGCTGCAGTAGTGCATCGGAATCTAATACAGATCTCCGAGGAAACGCTCAAAGCAAAATGCAAACACTGAGAAGATTTACTCGTCTTGTACTGAAGTTCACATTGTGCCTTTTGTATTAAATCCCGACGCAATTTCTGTATTTCAGCGTCAATCAGAAGGTCCAAGGGATGGAGTAAAGCTGCAGTAGTGCAACGGAATCTAATACAGATCATCCAGGAAACGCTCAAAGCAAACGACAAACAATGCGTAGATTTACTCTTCTTGTACTTAATTCGACAATGTGCACTTTGTATTGAAACCCAACTCTATTTCTGTGATCCCTCGTCAATGTGAAGGTCCAAGGGATATAGTAAAGCTGCACTATTGCATCGGAATCTAATACTGAACTCCCAACAAACGCTCAAAGCAAACCACAAACAATTAGAAGATTTACTCTTCTTGTCCTTAGGACGGCATTGTGCCTTTTGCATCTAACCCCGACGCAATTTCTGTGTTTCATCCTCAATGTGAGCGTCCAAGGGATGGAGTAAAGCTGCAATAGTGCATCGGAAACTAATACTGATCCCCCAAGAAACGCTCAAAGCAAACCACAGAGAATGAGAAGTTTTACTCCTCTTGTACTTAAGTCGGCATTGTGCATTTTGTATTTAACCCCGACGCATTTACTTTGTTTCATCGTCAATGCGAAGGTCCAAGTGATAGAGTATAGCTGCAGTAGTGCATCGGAATCTAATACTGATCTACAAGGAAACGCTCAAAGCAAACCACAAACAATGAGTAGACTTACTCTTCTTGTACTTAAGTCGGCAATGTGCCTTTTGTATTAAATCCGGGCAAAATTTCTTTGTTTCATCGTCAATTTGAAGGTCCATGGGATAGAGTAAGTCTACAGTCGTGCATCGGAATCTAATACTGATCTCCCAGACAACGATCAAAGAAAACCACAAACAATGAGAAGACCTAACCTTCTTTTACTTAAGTCGGCATTGTGCATTTTAAATATTCCCGACGCAATATCTGTGTTTCATCGTCAATGCGAATGTCCAAGGGAAAGAGTAAAGCTGTAGTAGTGCATGGGAATCTAATAGAGATCTTCTGGGAAACGCTCAAAGCAAACCACAAACAATGCGAAGATTTACTCTTCTTGTACTTAATTTGGCATTGTGCCTTTTGAATTAAATCCCGTCGCTATTTCTGTGTTCCATCGTCAATGTGAAGCTCCTAGGGATAGAGTAAAGCTGCAGTAGTGCATCGGAATCTAATACTGATCTCCCAGGAAACGCTCAAAGCAAGCCACAAACAATGAGAAGACTTTCCCTTCTTGTACTTAAGTCGGCATTGTGCCTTTTGTATTAAATCCCGACGCAATTTCTGTGTTTCATCGTCAATGTGATGGACCAAGGTATAGAGTAAAGCTGCAGTAATGCATCGGAATCTGATACTGATCTCCCAGGAAACGATCGAAGCAATCCACAGTCAATGAAGAAATTTACTATTTTTGTACTTAAGTTGACATTGTGCCTTTTGCTTTAAATCCCGACGCAATTTCTGAGTTTCATCGTCAATCTGAACGTCCTAGGGATAGAGTAAAGCTGCAGTAGTACATCGCAATCTAATACTGATCTTCCAGGAAACGTTCAAAGAAAACAACAAACAATAAGAAGATTTACTCTTCGTGTTCTTAAGTCGGCATTGTGCCTTTTGTATTAAAACCCGACGATATTGCTGTGTTTCATCGTCAACGTGAAGGTCCAAGGGATAGAGTAAGGCTGCAGTAGTACATCGGAATGTAATAGTGATATCCCAGGAAACGTTCAAAGCAAACCACAAACAATGAGAAGATTTACTCTTCTTGTACTCAAGTTGGCATTGTGCCTCTTGTATTAAATTCCGACGCAATTTCTGCGTTTCATCGACAATGCGAAACCCAAGGGATAGAGTAAAGCTGCAGTAGTGCATCGGAATCTAACACTGATCTCCTAGGAAAGAGTCTAAGCAAACCACAAACAATGAGAAGATTTACTTATCTTGTACTTAAGTCGGCATTGTGCCTTTTGCATTAAATCCCGACGCAATTTCTATGTTTCATCGACAATGTGAAGGTCAAAGGGATTGAGTAAAGCTGCAGTAGTGCTTCGGAATCTAATACTAATCTCCCAGGAAGCGCTCAAAGCAAACCGCAAACAATGAGAAGATTTACTCTTCTTGTACATAAGTCGGCATTGTGCCATTTTTATTATATCCCTACGCAATTTCTGTGTTCCATCGTGAATGTCAAGGTCAAAGGGATAGAGTAAAGCTGAAGTAGAGAATCGGAATCTAATACTGATCTACAAAGAAACGCTCAAAGCAAACCACAAACAATGAGTAGATTTACTCTTCTTGTACTTAAGTCGGCAATGTGCATTTTGTATTAAATCCTGACGCAATTTCTGTGATTCATCGTCAATGTGAAAGACCAAGGGATAGGGTAAAGCTGTTGCAGTGCAGTGGAATCTAACACTGACCTCCAAGGAAACGCTCAAAGTAAACCACAAACAATGAAAAGATTTACTCATCTTGTACTTAAGTCGGCAATATGCCTTTTGTATTAAATCCCGACGCTATTTCTGTGTCTCATGGTCAATGTGAAGATCCAAGGGATAGTGTGAAGCTGCAGTTGTGCATCGGAATCTATTACTGATCTCCCAGGAAACGCTCAAACAAACCACAAACAATGAGAAGATTTAATCTTCTTGTACATAAGTCGGCATTGTGCCTTTCGTCTTAAATCCCGTACTATTTCAGTATTTCTACGTCAATGTGAAGGTCCATGGGGTATAGTAAAGCTGAGGTGGTGCATCGGAGTTCAATACTGATATCCCAGGAAACGCTCAAAGCAAACCTCAAACTAAGGGAAGATTTACTTTTCTTGTACTTAAGTCGGCATTGTGCCATTTGCATTAAATCCCTACGCAATTTCTGTGTTCCATCGTGAATGTGAAGGTCAAAGGGATAGAGTAAAGCTGAAGTAGTGAATCGGAATCTAATACTGATCTCCCAGGAGACGCTCAAAGATCACCACAAACAATGAGAAGATTCAATCTTCTTGTACTTAAGTCGGGATTGTGTCTTTTGTATTAAATCGCGACGCAGTTTCTGTGTTCCATCGTGTATGTGAAGGTCCAAGGGATAGAGTAAAGGTGCAGTAGTGCCTTCGATTCTAGTACTGATGACCCTGGAACGTTCAAAGGAAACCACAAACATCGAGAAAATTTACTCTTCTTGTACTTAAGTTGGCATTGTGCTTTTTGTATTAAATCCCGTCGCAATTTCTGTCTTTCATCGTCATTATGAAGGTCAAAGGGATAGAGTAAAGCTGCAGTAGTGCATCGGAATCTAATACTCATCACCAAGGAAACGCTCAAAGCAAACCACAAACAACGAGAAGATTTAACCTTAATGTACTTATGTCGGCATTGTGCCTTTTGTATTAAATCCCGACGCAATTTCTGTATTTCATCGTCAATGAGAGGGTCCAAGGGATAGACTAAAGCTGTATAAGTGCATCCAAATCTAGTACTGATCTCCCAGGAAACGCTCAAAGCAGACCACAAACAATTAGAAGATTTACTCTTCTTGTACTTAAGTCGGCATTGTGCATTTTGTATAAAATCCCGACGCAATTTCTATGTTTCATCGACAATGTGTAAGACCAAGGGATAGACTAAACCTGCAGTATTGCATCGGAATCTAACACTGATCTCTTAGGAAACGCTCATAACAAACCACAGACAGAGGGAAGATTTACTCTTCTTGCACTTAAGTGGGCATTGTACCTTTTGTATTATTCCCAACGCAATTTCTGTGTTTCATCGTCAATGTGATGGTCCAAGGGATAGACTAAAGCTACAGTAGTGCATCGGAATCTAATACAGATCTCCCAGGAAACGCTCAAAGCAAACCACAAACAATCCAAAGATTTACTCATCTTGTACTGAAGTCGGCATTGTGCCTTTTGTATTAAATCCCGACGCAATTTCTGTGTTTCTTTGTCAATGTGAAGGGCCAAGTGATAGAGTGAATCTGTAGTAGTGCATCGGAATCCAATACTGATATACCAGGAAACTCTCAATGCAAACCACAAACGATGAAAAGATTTACTCATCTTGTACTTAAGTCGGCACTGTGCCTTTTGTATTAAATCCCAACGCTATTTCTGTGTTTCATCGTCATTGTGAAGATCCAAGTGATAGACTAATGCTGCAGTAGTTCATCGGAATCTAATCCTGAACTCCCAGGAAACGATCAAAGCAATTCACCAACAATGAGCTGATTTACTCTTCTTGTACTTCAGTCGGCATTGTGCCTTTTGTATTAAATCCCGGCGCAGTATCTGTGTTTCATCGTCAATGTAAAGGTCCAAGGGATAGAGTAAAGCTGCAGTAGTGCATCGGAATCTAATACAGATCATCCAGGAAACGCTCAAAGCAAACCACAAACAATGCGTAGATTTACTCTTCTTGTACTTAATTCGGCACTGTGCATTTTGTATTCAATCCCGACGCTATTTCTGTGATCCATCGTCAATGTGAAGGTCCAAGAGATAGAATAAAGCTGCACTATTGCATCGGAAACTAATACTGATCTCCCAGGAATAGCTCAAAGCAAACCACAAACAATAAGAAGATTTACTCTTCTTGTACTTACGACGTCATTGTGCCTTTTGTATTAAATCCCGACGCAATATCTGTGTTTCATCGTAAATGTGAACGTCCAAGGGATAGAGTAAAGCTGCAGTAGTGCATCGGAATATAACACTGATCTCCAACGAAATGCCCAAATTAAACCACAAACAATGAGAAGATTTAACCCTCTTGTACTTAAATCAGCATTGAGCCTTCTGTATTAAATCCCGACGCAATATCTGTGTTTTATCGTCAATGAGTAGGTCCAAGGGATAAAGTAAAGCTGCTGTAGTTCATCGGAATCTAATACTGATCTCCCAGGAAACGCTCAATGCAAACTTCAAACAATGTGAAGATTTACTCTTCTTGTACTTAAATCGGCATTGTGCCTTTTGTATTAAATCCCGACGCAATTTCTGTGTTTCATCGTCAATGTGAAGGTCCAGGGGATAGAGACATGCTGCAGTAGTGCATCGGAATCCAATACTGATCTCCCAGGAAACGCTCAAAGCAAACCACAAACAGAGAAAAGATTGACTCTTCTTGTACTTAAGTCGGCATTGTGCCTTTTGTAATAAATCCCGACGCAATTTCTGTGTTTCATCGTCCATGTGAAGTTCCAATGGATAGAGAAAAGCTGCGGTAGAGCATCGGATTCTAGTACTGATCCTCCAAGAAACGCTCAAAGCAAACCACAAACAATGAGAACATTTACTCTTCTTGTACTTAAATCGGCATTGTGCCTTTTGTATTAAATCCCGACGCAATTTCTGTGTTTCATCGTCAATGTGAAGGTCCAGGGGATAGAGACAAGCTGCAGTAGTGCATCGGAATCCAATACTGATCTCCCAGGAAACGTTCAAAGCAAACCACAAACAGAGAAAAGATTTACTCTTCATGTACTTATGTCGGCATTGTGCCTTTTGTATTAAATCCCGGCGCCATATCTGTGTTTCATCGTCAATGTGAAGGACCAAGGTATTAAGTAAAGCTGCAGAAGTGCATCGGAATCTTATACTGATCTCCCAGGGAACGATCGAAGCAAGCCACAAACAATGAAAAAATTTACTATTTTTGTTCTTAGTTTGACATTGTGCATTTTGTTTTAAATCCCGACGCAATTTCTGAGTTTCATCGACAACCTGAAGGTCCTAGGTATAGAGTAAGGCTGCAGTAGTGCATCGGAATCTAATACTGATCTTCCAGGAAATGCTCAAAGAAAACCACAAACAATGAGAAGATTTACTCTTCTTCTTCTTAAGTCGGCATTGTGCCTTTTCTATTAAAACCCGACGATATTGCTGTGCTTCAACGTCAATGTGTAGGACCAAGGGATAGACTAAAGCTGCCGTTGTGCATTGGGTTGTAATAGTGATATCCCAGGAAATGTTCAAAGCAAACCACAAACAATGAGAAGATTTACTCTTCTTGTACTGAAGTTGTCATTGTGCCTCTTGTATTAAATTCCGACGCAATTTCTGTGTTTCATCGACAATGCGAAAGTCCAAGGGATACATGGTTCAAATGGCTCTTAGCACTATGGGACTCAACTACTGAGGTCATTAGTCCCCTAGAACTTAGAACGAGTTAAAAGTAACTAACCTAAGGACATCACCAACATCCATGCCCGATGCAGGATTCGAAGCTGCGACCGTAGCGATCGTTCGGTTCCAGACTGCAGCGCCTTTAACCGCACGGCCACTTCGGCCGGCCCCAAGGGATAGAGTAAAGCTGCAGTAGTGCATCGGAATCTAACACTGATCTCCCAGGAAACAGTCTAAGCAAACCACAAACAATGAGAAGATCTGCCCCTCTTGTACTTAAGTCGGCATTGTGCATTTTGTATTAAATCCCGACGCAATTTCTGTGTTTCATCGTCAATGTGAAGGTCCAAGGGTTAGAGTAAAGCTGCAGTAGTGCATCGAAATCTAGTACAGATCTCCCAGGAAATGCTCAAAGCAAACCACAAACAATGAGAAGTTCTACTCTTCTTGTACATAAGTCGGCATTGTGCCTTTTGTATTAAATCCCGACGCAAATTCTGTGTTTCATCGTCAATGTGAAGGTCCATGGGATAGAGTAAAGCTGCAGTAGTGCATCCAAGGGATAGAGTAAAGCTGCAGAAGTGCATCGATATCTAATACTGATCTCCCTGGAGTCGCTCAAAGCATACCACAAAAAATGTGAGGATTTAACCTTCTTGTACTTAAGTTGGCATTTTCCTTTTCGTATTAAATCCCGACGCAATTTCTGTCTTTCATCGTCAATATGAAGGTCCAACTGATAGAGTAAAGCTGCAGTAGTGCATAAGAATATAATAGTGATCTCCCAGGAAACGCTCACACAAACCACAATGAGAAGTTTTAACCTTCTTCTACTGAAGTCGGCATTGTACTTTTCGTATTAAATCCCGACGCCATTTCTGTGTTTCATCGTCAATATAAAGGTCCAACTGATAGAGTAAAGCTGCAGTAGTGCATCGGAATGGTATACCATACTGATATCCGTGGAACACTCAATTCAAACCACAAACAATAAGAGGATTTACTCTTCTTGTACTCCAGTTGGCGTTGTGATTTTTGTACTAAATCCTGCCGTAATTTCTGTGTTTCATCGACAATGTGAAATTCCGAGGGTTAGAGTAAAGCTGCAGTATTGCAACGGATCTAACACTGATCTCCAAGGAACTGCTCAAAGCAAGTGACAAACTATTCGAAGATTTAACCTTCTTGTACTTAAGTCGGCATTTTGCCTTTTGTATTAAATCTCGACGCAATTTCTGTGTTTCATCGTCAATGAGAAGGTCCAAGGAACAGCTTAAAGCTGCAGTAGTGCATCCGAATCTACTACTGATCTCCCAGGAAACGCTCAAAGAAAACCACAAACAATCAGAAGATATACTCTTCATGTACTTAAGTTGGGATTGTGCCTTTCGATTAAATCCTGGCTCAATTTCTGTGTTTCATCGTCAATGTGAAGGTCCAAGGGATTGAGTAAAGCTGTAGTAGTGCATCGGAATGTAATACTGATATCCCTGGAAATGCCGAAGCAAACCGTAAACAATGAGAAGATTTACTCTTCTTGTACTGAAGTTGGCGTTGTGCCTTTTGGATCAAATCCCGGCGCAATTTCTGTGTTTGATCGTCAATCTGAAGGTCCAAGGGATAGTGTAAAGCTGCAGTAGTGAACGGGAATCTAATACTGATCTCCCAGGAAACCCTCAAAGCAAACGACAAACAATGTGAAGATTTACTCTTCTTGTACTTAAGTCAGCAATGTGCCTTGTGTTTTACATCCGGACGCCATTTCTTTGTTTCATCGCCTAAGTGGGGGTCCAAGGGATAGAGTAAAGGTGCAGTAGTGCATCGGAAACTAATTCTGATCTCCCAGGAGACGCTGAAATCAAACCACAAACAATGTGAAGGTTTAGTCTTTTTGTATTTAAGTTGGCATGGTGCCTTTTGTTTTAGATCCCGACGCTATTTCTGTGTTTCGTCGTCAATGTGAAGGTCCAAGGGAAAGAGCAAAGCCGCAGTAGTGCATCGGAATCTAATACTGATCTACCACCAAACGCTCAAAGCAAACCACAAACTATGAGAAGACCTACTCTTCTTGTACTTAAGTAGGCATTGTGCCTTTTGTATTAAATCCCTAAGCAATTTCTTCGTTTCATCGTCAATGGGAAGGTCAAAGGGATAAAGTAAAGCTGCAGTAGTGCATCGGAATCTAATTGTGATCTCCCAGGAAACGCTCAAAGGAAACCACAAACAATGAGAAGATTTACTCTTCTTGTACTTAAGTCGGCATTGTAGGTTTTGCATTAAATCCCGACGCAATATCTGTGTTTCCAAGTCAATGGGTAGGTCCAAGTGATAGAGTATAGCTGCAGTTGTGCATCGGAATCTAGTACTGAATCCCCAGGAACGCTCAAAGCAAACCACAAACAATGAGAAGATTTACTTTTCTAGTACTTAAGTCGGCCATGTGTCTTTTGCATTAAATCCCGACGCAATTTCTGTTTTTCATCGTCTATCTGAAGGTCGAAGGGGTAGAGTAAAGCTGCAGTAGTGAATCGGGATCTAATACTGATCTCCCTGGAGTCGCTCAAAGCATACCACAAAAAATGAGAGGATTTAACCTTCTTGTACTTAAGTTGGCATTTTCCTTTTCGTATTAAGTCCCGACGCAATTTCTGTGTTTCATCTTCAATGTGAAGGTCCAAGGGATGGAGTAAAGTTGCAGTAGTGCATCGGAATCTATTACTGATCTCCCTTGTAACGCTCAGAGCAAACCACAAACAATGAGAAGATTTACTCTTCTTGTACTTAGGCCGGCATTGTGCATTTTGTATTTAATACCGACGCAATTTCTGTGTTCCATCGTCAATTTGAAGGTCCAAGGGATAGAGTAAAGCTGCAGTAGTGCATCGGAATCTCTTACTGATCTCCCAGGAAACGCTCAAAGCAAACCACAAACAATGAGAAGATTTACTCTTCTTGTACTTCAGTCGGCAATGTGAATTTTGTATTAAATCCCGACGCAATTTCTGTAATTCATCGTGAATGTGAAGGGCCAAGGGATAGAGTAAACCTGCAGTAGTGCATCCGAATCTAGTACTGATCTCCCAGGAAACGCTCAAAACAAACCACAAACAATGAGGAGGTTTACTCTTCTGGTACTTAAGTCGGCATTGTGCCTTTTGTATTAAATCCAGACACAATTTCTGTGTTTCATCGTCTATCTGAAGGTCGAAGGGGTAGAGTAAAGCTGCAGTAGTGAATCGGAATGTAATACTGATCTCCCAGGAAACGCTAAAAGCGAACCACAAACAATGAGATGATTTACTATTCTTGTACTTAAGTTGGCATTGTGCCATTTGTTTGAAATCCCGACTGAATTTCTGTGTTTCATCGTCAATCAGAAGTGTCCAAGGCATATAGTAAAGCTGCACTAGTGCATCGGAATCTAATACTGATATCCCAGGACACGCTTAAAGCAAACCACAAACAATGAGAGGATTTACTCTTCTTGTACTTAAGTCGGCATTGTGCCTTTTGCATTACATCCCGACGCAATTTCTGTGTTAAATCGTCTATGGGAAGGGGCAAGGGATAGAGTGAGGCTGCAGTAGTGCATCGGAATCTAATACTCATCTCCCAGGAAACGCTGAAAGCAAACCACAAACAAAGAGAATATTTTCTCCTCTTGTACTTAAGTCGGCATTGTGCCTTTTGTATTAAATCCCCACGCATTTTCTCTGTTTCATCGTCAATGTAAAGGTCCAAGGATAGAGTAAAGCTAAACTAGTGCATCGGATTCTAATACTGATTCCCCAGGAACGCTCAAAGCAAACCACAAACAATTAGAAGATTTAATCTTCTTGCACTTAAGTCGGCATTGTACCATTTGTGTTAAATCCCAACAAAATTTCTGAGTTCCATCGTGAATGTGAAGGTCCTATGGATAGAGAAAAGCTGCAGCAGTGCATCGGAATCAAATACCAATCTACCCGGAAACGCTCAAACATACCACAAACAATGAGAAGATTTAACCGTCTTTTACTTAATTCGGCATTGTGCCTTTTGTATTAAATCCCGACGCAATTTCTATGTTTCATCGTCAATGTGAAGGTCCTAGGGATAGAGTAAAGCTGCAGTAGTGCATCGGAATCTAATAGTGAACTCCCAGGAAACGCGCAAAGCAAACCACAAACAATGAGAAGATTTACGCTTCTTGTACTTAAGTCGGCATTATGCCTTTTGTATTAATTCCCGACGCTATTTCTGTGTTCAGTCGACAATGTGAGGGTCTAAGGGATAGAGTAAAGCTGCAGTAGTGCATCGGCATCCAATACTGATCTCCCAGGAAAACTCAGAGCAAACCACAAACAATCAGAAGATTTACTCTTCTTGTACTTAAGTCGGCACTGGGCCTTTTGTACTTAATCCCGACGCAATTTCTGTGTTTCATCGTCAACGTGAAGGTCCAAGGCATAGAGTAAAGCTGCAGTAGTGAAACGGAATCTAATACTGATCTCCCAGGAGTCGCTCAAACATACCACAAAAAATGAGAAGATCTAACCTTCTTGTACTTAAGCCGGCATTTTCCTTTTCGTATGAAATCCCGATGCAATTTCTGTGTTTCCTCGTGAATCTGAAGATCCAAGGGATAGAGTAAAGCTGCAATAGTGCTTCGGAAACTTATACTGAACTCCCGGGAAACGCCCAAAGCAAACCACAAACAATGGGATGATTAACTCTTCTTGTACTTAAGTCGGCATTGTGCCCTTTGTATTAAATCGCGACGCAATTTCTATGTTTCATCTTTAGTGCAAAGGTTCAAGGGATAGAGTAAAGCTGCAGCAGTACATCGGAATCTATTTCTGATCTCCCACGAAACGCTCAAAGCAAACCACAAAGAATGAGAAGATATACTCTTCATGTACTTAAGTCGGCATTTTGCCTTTTGTATTAAATCCCGACGCTATTTCTGTGTTCCATCGTCAATTTGAAGGTCCAAGGGATAGAGTAAAGCTGCAGTAGTGGATCGGAATCTAATACTGATCTCCCAGGAAACGCACAAAGCAAACCACAAACAAACAGAATATTTACACTTATTTTACTTAGGTCGACATTATGCATTTTGTATTAAATCCCGACGCATTTTATGTGTTTCATCGTCAATGTAAAGGTCCAAGGGATAGAGTAAAAGCTGCAGTAGTGCATCGGAATCTAATAGTGATCTCCCAGGAAACGTTCAAAGGAAACCACAAACAATGAGAAGATTAACTCTTCTTGTACTGAAGATGGCATTGTGCCTTTTGTTTTAAATCCCGACTGAATTTCTGTGTTTCATCGTCAATCTGAAGTGTCCAAGGGATAGAGTAAAGCAGTAGTAGTGCTTCGGAATCTAATACTGATCTCCCAGGAAACGCTCACAGCAAACCAAAAACAATGGGAAGATTTACTCTTCTTGTACTTAAGTCGCCATTGTGCCTTTTTTATTAAATCCCCACGCATTTTCTGTGTTTCATTGTCAATGTAAAGGTCCAAGGATGGAGTAAAGCTACACTAGTGCATCGGATTCTAATACTGATTCCCCAGGAACGCTCAAAGCAAACCACAAACAATTAGAAGATTTAATCATCTTGTACTTAAGTCGGCATTGTACCATTTGTATTAAATCCCAACAAAATTTCTAAGTTTCATCGTAAATGTGAAGCTCCTAGGGATAGAGAAAAGCTGAAGCAGTGCATCGGAATCAAATACCAATCTACCCGGAAACGCTCAAACATACCACAAACAATGAGAAGATTTCACCGTCTTTTGCTTAAGTCGGCATTGTGCCTTTTGTATTAAATCCCGACGCAATTTCTGTGTTTCATCGTCAATATGAAGGTCCTAGGGATAGAGTAAAGCTGCAGTAGTGCATCGGAATCTAATAGTGAACTCCCAGAAACGCGCAAAGCAAACCACAAACAATGCGAAGATTTACGCTTCTTGTACTTAAGTCGGCATTATGCTTCTTGTATTACATCCCGACGCTATTTCTGTGTTCAGTCGACAATGTGAGGGTCCAAGGCATACAGTAAAGCTGCTGTAGTGCATCGGAATCTAATACTGATCTCCCAGGATACACTCAACCAAAAACAATGAGAAGATTTACTCTTCTCGTACTTAAGTCGGCATTGTGCCTTTTGTATTAAATCCCGACGCAATTTCTGTGTTTCATCGTCAATGTGAAGGACCAAGGGATAGAGTAAAACGGCAGAAGTGCATCGGAATGTAATACTGATCTCCCTGGAAACACTCAAATCAAACCACACACAATGAGATGATTTAGTCTCCGTGTACTAAAGTAGGCGTTGTTCCTATTGTATTAAATCCCGACTCAATTTCTGTGTTTCATGGACAATGTGAAAGTCCAGTGGTTAGAGTAAAGCTGCAGTAGTGCATCGGAATCTAACACTGACCTCCAAGGAAATGCTCAATGCAAACCACAAACAATGAGAAGATTTAACCTTCTTGTACTCAAGTCGGCATTGTGCGTTTTGTATTAAATCCCGACGCAATTTGTGTGTTTCATCGTCAGTGAGAAGGACCAAGTAATGGATTAAAGCTGCAGTAGTGCATCCGAATCTACTACTGATCTCCCAGGATACGCTCAAAGCAAACCACAACAATGAGAACATATACTTTTCCTGTACTTAAGTCGGCATTGTGCCTTTGGATTAAATTCCGGCGCAATTTCTGTGTTTCATTGTCAATGTGAAGTGCCAAGGGATAGAGTAAAGCTGCAGTAGTGCGTCGGAATCTAATACCAATCTCCCAGGAAATCCTCAAAGCAAACCACAAACAATGAGAGGATCTACTCTTCTTGTACTTAAGTAGGCATTGTGCCTTTTGTATTAAATCCCTAGGCAATTTCTGCGTTTCATCGTTAATGGGAAAGTCCAAGGAATAGGGTAAAGCTCTTGTAGTGCATCGGAATTTAATACTGAACTCCCAGGAAACGCCGAACCAAAAACAATGAGAAGATTTACTCTTCTTTTACCTAAGTCGGCATTGTGCCTTTTGTATTAAATGCCGACGCAATCTCTGTGTTTCATCGTCAAAGGGAAGGTCCAAGGGATAGAGTAAAGCGGCAGAAGTGCATCGGAATCTAATACTGATCTCCCAGGTAACGATCAAAGCAAACCTCAAACAATGAGAAGTTTTAACCTTAATGTACCTAAGTGGGCAATGTGCCTTTCGTATTAAATCCCGACGCCATTTCTATGTTTCATCGTCAATATGAAAGTCCAAGGGATAGAATAAAGCTGCAGTAGTGCATCGGAATGTAATACTGATATCCCTGGAATCGATCAAAGTAAACCACGAACAATGAGAAGATTTCTCTTCTTGTACTCAAGTTGGCGTTGTGCATTTTGTATTAAATCCCGACGCAATATCTGTGTTTCATCGCCATTGTGAAAGTCCAAGGGACAGGGTAAAGCTGCAGTAGTGCATCGAAATCGAACGCTGATCACCAAGGATACGCTCAAAGCTAACCACAAACAATGCGACGATTGACTCTTCTTGTACTTAAGTCGGCATTGTGCCTTTTGTATTAAATCCCGAACCAATTTCTGCGTTTCATCGTCAATGTGAAGGTCCAAGGGATAGAGTAAAGCTGCAGTGGTTCATCGGAATCTAATACTCATCTCCCAGGAAACGCTCTAAGCAAACCACAAATAATCAGAGGATTTACTCTTCTTGTACTTCAGTCGGCATTGTGCCTTTTATATTAAATCCCAATGCAATTTCTGTGTTTCATCATAAATGTGAACGTCCGATGGATAGAGTAAAGCTGCAGTAGTGCATCGGAATCGTATACTGATCTCCCAGGAAACGCACAATGCTAACGACAAACAATGAGAAGTTTTACTCTTCTTGTACTTAAGTCGGCATTGTGCCTTTTGTATTAAATCCCGGCGCAATTTCTGTGTTTCATCTTCAATGTGAAGGTCCAAGGAATAGAGTAAAGCTGCAGTAGTGAATCGGAATCTAATACTGATATCACAGGAAACGCTCAAAGCAAGCCACAAACAAAGAGAAGATTTACTATTTTTGTACTTAAGTTGGCATTGTGCCTTTTGTTTTAAATCCCGACGCAACTTCAGTATTTCATCGTCAATCTGAAGGTCCAAGTGATAGAGTAAAGCTGCAATAGTACTTCGGAAACTTATACTGATCTCCCAAGAAACGCTCAAAGCAAACCACAAACAATGAGAGGATTTACTCTTCTTGTATTTAAGTTGGCATGGTGCCTTTTGTTTTAGATCCCGACGCTATTTCAGTGTTTCGTCGTCAATGTGAACGTCCAATGTATAGAAAAAAGCTGCAGTAGTGCATCGGAATCTAATGCTGATCTCCCAGGAGACGCTCAAAGCATACCAAAAATAATGAAAAGTTTTAACCTTCTTGTACTTAAGCCGGCATTTTCCTTTTCGTACTAAATCCCGACGCAATCTCTGTGTTTCATCGTTAAAGTGAAGGTCCAAGGGATAGAGTAAAGGTGCAGCAGTGCATCGGAATCTAATACTGATCTCCCAGGAAGCGCTCTAAGCAAACCACAAACAATTGAAGATTTACTCTTCATGTACTTAAGTCGGCATTGTGCCTTTTGTATTACATCCCGACGCTATTTCTATGTTCCAACGTCAATGTAAAGGTCCAAGGGATAGATAAAGCTGCAGTAGTGCATCGGAATCTGGTACTGAATCCCCAGGAACGCTCAAAGGAAAACACAAACAATGAGAAGATTTACTCTTCTTGTACTTAACTCGGCATTGAGCATTTTGTTTAAAATCCCGACGCAATTTCCGTGTTTCATCGCCAATGTAAATGTCCACGGGATAGAGTAAAGCTGCACTTGTGCATCGGAATCTAGTACTGATTCCTCAGGACCGCTCAAAGCAAACCACATACAATTAGAAGATTTACTCTTCTTGTACTTAAGTCGGCATTGTACCTTTTGAATTAAATCCCAACGAAATATCTGTGTTTTATCGTCAAAGCGAAGGTCCAAGGGATAGAGTAAAGCTGCACTAGTGCATCGGAATCTAATATGGTTCTCCCTGGAAACGCTCAAAGCAAACCTCAAACAATGAGAAAATTTACTCTTCTTGTACTTAAGTCAGCGTTGTGCGTTTTGCATTAAATCCCGAAGCAATTTCTGTGTTTCATCGTCAATGTGAAGGTCCAAGGGATAGAGTAAAGCTGCAGTACTGCATCGGAAGGAATCTAATCCTGATCTCCAAGGAGACGCTCAAAGCATACCACAAAAAATGAGAAGATTTACTCTCTTGTACTTAAAGGTGCAGCAGTGCATAGGAATCTAATACTGATCTCCCTGGAAACGCTCAAAGCAAACCACAAACAATGAGAAGATATAATTTTCATGTGCTAAGTCGGCATTGTGCCTTTTGTATTAAATCCCGACGCTATTTCTTTGCTCCAAGGCCAATCTGAAGGTCCAAGGGATAGAGTAAAGCTGCACTAGTGCATACGAATCTAATACTGATCTCCCAGGAAACGCTCAAACCAACCACATACAATGGGAAGATTTACTCTTCTTATACTTAAGTCGGCATTTTGCTTTTGCATTACATCCCGACGCAATTTCTGTATTTCATCGTCAATGTGAAAGTCGAAGGGATAGAGTAAGGCTGCAATAGTGCATCGGAATCTCTTACTCATCTACCAGGAAGCGCTCAAAGCAAACCACAAAAAAGGAGTATATATTCTCCTCTTGTACTCAAGTCGGCATTGTGCATTTTGTATTAAATCCCGACCCATTGTCTGTGTTTCATCGTCAATGTAAATTTCCAAGGCATAGATTAAAGCTGCACTAGTGCATCGGAATCTAGTACTAATTCCTTAGGACCGCTCAAAGCAAACCACAAACTATGAGAAGATTTACTCTTCTTGTACTTAAATCGTCATTGTACCTTTTGAATTAAATTCCAACGAAATATCTTTGTTTCATCGTCAATGCGAAGGTCCAAGGGATAGAGTATAGCTGCACTAGTGCATCGGAATCTAATACGGTTCTCCCTGGAAACGCGCAAAGTAAACCACAAACAATGACAAGATTTACTCTTCTTGTACTTAAGTCGGCATTGTATCTTTTGAATTAAATTCCAACGAAATATCTTTGTTTCATCGTCAATGCGAAGGTCCAAGGGATAGAGTAATGCTGCACTAGTGCATCGGAATCTAATACGGTTCTCCCTGGAAACGCTCAAAGCAAACCACAAACAACGAGAAGATTTACTCTTCTTGTACTTGAGTCAGCATTGTGCGTTTTGCATTAAATCCCGACGCAATATCTGTGTCTCATCGTCAATGTGAAGGTCCAAGGGATAGAGTAAAGCTGCAATAGTGAATCGGAAACTAATACTGATCTCCCAGGAAACGCCCAAAGCAAACAACAAACAATGAGAAGATTTACTCTTCTTGTACTTAAGTCGGCATTGTGCATTTTGTATTTAATCCCGACGCAATTTCTGTGTTTCATCGTCAGTGTGAAGTTCCAAGGGATAGAGTAAAGCTGCAGTATTCCATCGGAATCTAAACCTGATCTCCCAGGAGACGCTCAAAGCATACCGCAAAAAATGATATGATTTTACCTTCTTCTACAAAAGCCGGCATTTTCCCTTTCGTACTAAATCCCGACGCAATTTCTGTTATTCATCGTGAATGTGGAAGACCAAGGGATAGAGTAAAGCTGCAGCAGTGAATCGGAAACTAATACTGATCTCCCAGGAAACGCCCAAAGCAAACAACAAACAATGAGAAGATTTACTCTTCTTGAACTGAAGTCGTCATTGTGCTTTTGTATTTAATCCCGACGCAATTTCTGTGTTTCTTCGGCAATGTGAAGGTCCAAGGGATAGAGTAAAGCTGCAGTTGTGAATCGGAATGTAATACAGAGCTCCCAGGAAACGCTCATACAAACCGCAAACAATGAGAAGATTAATCCTGCTTGTACTTATGTCGGCATTGTGCCTTTTGTATTAAGTAACGGCGCTATATCTGTGTTTCATCGTCAATGTGAAGGTCCAAGGGATAGAGTAAAGCTGCAGTAGTGAATCGGAATCTAATACTGATCTCCCAGGAAACGCTCAAAGCAAACCACAAACAATGAGTAGATTTACTCTTCTTGTACTTAAATCGGCATTGTGCCTTTTGCATTACATCCCGACGCAATTTCTGTGTTTCATCGTCAATGTGAAAGTCGAAGAGATAGAGTAAGGCTGCTGTAGCGCATCGGAATCTAATTCTCATTTCCCAGGGAACGCTCAAAGCAAACCACTAACATAGAGAAAATTTCCTCCTCTTGTACTTACGTCGGCATTATGCCTTTTGAATTAAATCCCGACGCATTTTCTGTATTTTATCGTCAATGTAAAGGTCCAAGGGATAGAGTAAAGCTGCACTAGTGCATCGGAATCTAGTACTGATTCCCCAGGAACGCTGAAACCAAACCACAAACAATGAGAAGATTTACTCCACTTGTACTTAAGTGGGCATTGTGCCTTTTGTGTTACATCCCGGTCCAATTTCTGTGTTTCATCGTCAATGTGAAGGTCCAAGGAATAGAATAAAGCTGCAGCAGTGAGTCGGAATCCAATACTGATCTCCCAGCAAGCGCTCAAAGCAAACCACAAACAATGAGAAGATTTACTATATTTGTACTTAAGTTGGCATTGTGCTTTTTGTGTTAAATTCCGTCGCAATTTCAGTATTTCATCGTCAATCAGAAGGTCCAAGAGATAGAGTAATGATGCAAGAGTGCTTCGGAAACTTATACTGACCTCCCAAGAAACGGTCAAAGCAAACCACAAACTATGAGAAGATTTACTCTTCTTGTACTTAAGTCGGCATTAAGAGTTTCGTATTAAATCCCGACAAATTTTCTGTGTTTCATCGTCAATGTGAAGGTCCAAGGGATAGAGTAAAGCTGCAGTAGTGAAACGGAAACTAATACTGATCTCCCAGGGAACGCATAAACCAATCCACAAACAACGAGAAGATTTACTCTTCTTGTACTTATGTCGGCATTGTGCCTTTTGTATTAAGTCCCGGCGCAATATCTGTGTTTCATCGTCAATGTGAAGGTCCAAGGGATAGAGTAAAGCTGCAGTAGTGAATCGGAATCTAATACTGATCTCCCAGGAACCGCTCAAAGCAAACCACAAACAATGAGAAGATTAACTATTCTTGTACTTAAGTTGGCATTGTGCCTTTTGTTTTAAATCCCGACGGAATTTCTGTGTTTCATCGTCAATGTGAAGGTCGAAGGGATAGAGTAAGGTGGCAGTAGTGCATCGGAATCTAATTCTCATTTCCCAGGGAACGCTCAAAGCAAACCACTAACATAGAGAAAATTTTCTCCTCTTGTACTTATGTCGGCATTATGCTTTTTGTATTAAATCCCGACGCATTTTCTGTGTTTCATCGTCAATGTAAAGGTCCAAGGGATAGACTAAAGCTGCACTAGTGCATCGGAATCCAGTACTGATTCCCCAGGAACGCTCAAAGCAAACCACAATCAGTGAGAAGACTTACTCATCTTGTACTTAAGTCGGCATTGTGTCATTTCCATTAAATCCCGAAGCAATTTCTGTGTTTCATCGTCAATGTGAAGGTCGAAGGGGTAGAGTAAGGCTGCAGTAGTGCATCGGAATCTAATTCTCATTTCCCAGGGAACGCTCAAAGCAAACCACAAACAAAGAGAATATTTTCTCCTCTTGTACTTAAGTCGGCATTATGCTTTTTGTATTAAATCCCGACGCATTTTCAGTGTTTCATCGTCAATGTAAAGGTCCAAGGGATAGAGTAAAGCTGCAGTAGTGCATCGGAATATAATAGTGATCTCCCAGGAAACGCACAAACAACCCACAAACAATGAGAAGATTCAACCTGCTTATACTTATGTCGTCATTGTGCCTTTTGTATTAAAAACCGTCGCAATTTCAGTGTTTCATCGTCAATGTGAATGTACAAGAGTTGGGGTTATGCTAGAGTCGTGCATCGGAATCTAATACTGATCTCCCAGGAAACGCCAAAGCAAACCACAAACATTCAGAAGATTTACTCTCCATGTACTTAAGTCGGGATTGTGCCTTTTGCATTAAATCCAGACGCAAATTCTGTGTTTCATCGTCGATGTGAAGGTCCATAGGATAGAGTAAAGCTGCACTAGTGCATCGGAATCTAGTACTAATTCCCCAGGAACGCTCAAAGCAAACCACAAACAATGAAAGTTTCCACTATATTAGTACTTAAGTTGGCATTGTGCCGTTTTGTGTTAAATCCCGACGCCATTTCAGTATTTCATCGTCAATCAGAAGGTCCAAGGAATAGAGTAAAGCTGCAATAGTGCTTCGGAAACTTATACTGATCTCCCAAGAAACGCTCAAAGCAAACCACATACTATGAGAAGATTTACTCTTCTTGTACTTAAGTCGGCATTGTGTCTTTTCCATTAAATTCCGAAGCAATTTCTGTGTTTCATCGTCAATGTGAAGGTCCAAGGGATAGAATAAAGCTGCAGCAGTGAGTCGGAATCCAATACTGATCTCCCAGCAAGCGCTCAAAGCAAACCACAAACAATGAGAAGATTTACTATATTTGTACTTAAGTTGGCATTGTGCTTTTTGTGTTAAATTCCGTCGCAATTTCACTATTTCATCGTCAATCAGAAGGTCCAAGAGATAGAGTAATGATGCAAGAGTGCTTCGGAAACTTATACTGACCTCCCAAGAAACGGTCAAAGCAAACCACAAACTATGAGAAGATTTACTCTTCTTGTACTTAAGTCGGCATTAAGAGTTTCGTATTAAATCCCGACAAATTTTCTGTGTTTCATCGTCAATGTGAAGGTCCAAGGGATAGAGTAAAGCTGCAGTAGTGAAACGGAAACTAATACTGATCTCCCAGGGAACGCATAAACCAATCCACAAACAACGAGAAGATTTACTCTTCTTGTACTTATGTCGGCATTGTGCCTTTTGTATTAAGTCCCGGCGCAATATCTGTGTTTCATCGTCAATGTGAAGGTCCAAGGGATAGAGTAAAGCTGCAGTAGTGAATCGGAATCTAATACTGATCTCCCAGGAACCGCTCAAAGCAAACCACAAACAATGAGAAGATTAACTATTCTTGTACTTAAGTTGGCATTGTGCCTTTTGTTTTAAATCCCGACGGAATTTCTGTGTTTCATCGTCAATGTGAAGGTCGAAGGGATAGAGTAAGGTGGCAGTAGTGCATCGGAATCTAATTCTCATTTCCCAGGGAACGCTCAAAGCAAACCACTAACATAGAGAAAATTTTCTCCTCTTGTACTTATGTCGGCATTATGCTTTTTGTATTAAATCCCGACGCATTTTCTGTGTTTCATCGTCAATGTAAAGGTCCAAGGGATAGACTAAAGCTGCACTAGTGCATCGGAATCCAGTACTGATTCCCCAGGAACGCTCAAAGCAAACCACAATCAGTGAGAAGACTTACTCATCTTGTACTTAAGTCGGCATTGTGTCATTTCCATTAAATCCCGAAGCAATTTCTGTGTTTCATCGTCAATGTGAAGGTCGAAGGGGTAGAGTAAGGCTGCAGTAGTGCATCGGAATCTAATTCTCATTTCCCAGGGAACGCTCAAAGCAAACCACAAACAAAGAGAATATTTTCTCCTCTTGTACTTAAGTCGGCATTATGCTTTTTGTATTAAATCCCGACGCATTTTCAGTGTTTCATCGTCAATGTAAAGGTCCAAGGGATAGAGTAAAGCTGCAGTAGTGCATCGGAATATAATAGTGATCTCCCAGGAAACGCACAAACAACCCACAAACAATGAGAAGATTCAACCTGCTTATACTTATGTCGTCATTGTGCCTTTTGTATTAAAAACCGTCGCAATTTCAGTGTTTCATCGTCAATGTGAATGTACAAGAGTTGGGGTTATGCTAGAGTCGTGCATCGGAATCTAATACTGATCTCCCAGGAAACGCCAAAGCAAACCACAAACATTCAGAAGATTTACTCTCCATGTACTTAAGTCGGGATTGTGCCTTTTGCATTAAATCCAGACGCAAATTCTGTGTTTCATCGTCGATGTGAAGGTCCATAGGATAGAGTAAAGCTGCACTAGTGCATCGGAATCTAGTACTAATTCCCCAGGAACGCTCAAAGCAAACCACAAACAATGAAAGTTTCCACTATATTAGTACTTAAGTTGGCATTGTGCCGTTTTGTGTTAAATCCCGACGCCATTTCAGTATTTCATCGTCAATCAGAAGGTCCAAGGAATAGAGTAAAGCTGCAATAGTGCTTCGGAAACTTATACTGATCTCCCAAGAAACGCTCAAAGCAAACCACATACTATGAGAAGATTTACTCTTCTTGTACTTAAGTCGGCATTGTGTCTTTTCCATTAAATTCCGAAGCAATTTCTGTGTTTCATCGTCAATGTGAAGGTCCAAGGGATAGAGTAAAGCTGCAGTAGTGCATCGGAATATAATAGTGATTGCCCAGGAAAGGCTCAAACAGACCACAAACAATGAGTAGATTTACTCTTCTTGTACTTAAGTCGGCATTGTGAATTTTGTATAAAATCCCGACGCATTTTCTGTGTTTCATCGTCAATGTAAAGGTCCAAGGTATATAGTAAAGCTGCACTAGTGCATCGGAATGTAGTACTGATTCCTAAGCAACGCTCAAAGCAAACCACAAACAATGAGAAGATTTACGCTTCTTGTACTGAAGTCGGCATTGCGCGTTTTGCATTAAATCCCGACACTATATCTGTTTTTTATCGTCAATGTCAAGGTCCTAGGGATAGAGTAAAGCTGCAGTAGTGCATCGGAATCTAGTACTGATTCCCCAGGAACGCACAAAGCAAACCACAAACAATGTGAAGACTTACTCTTCTTGTACTTCAGTCGGCCTTGTGCCATTTCCATTAACTCCCGAAGCAATTTCTGTGTTTCGTCGTCAATGTGAAGGTCCAAGGGATGGAGTAAAGCTGCAGTAGTGCATCGGAATATAATAGTGATCACAAAGGAAACTCTCAAAGCAAACCACAAACTATTTGAAGATTTACTCTTCATGTGCTTAAGTCGGCATTGTGCCTTTTGTACTAAATCCCGACGCTATTTCTGGGTTCCAACGTCAATGTGATGGTCCGAGGGATAGAGTAAAGCTGCAGTAGTGCATGGGAAACTAATACTGATCTCCCAGCAAACGCGCAAAGCAAACCACAAACAAAGAGAAAATTTACTCTTCTTGTACTGAAGTCGGCATTGTGCTTTTGTAATTAATCCCGATGCAATTTCTGTGTTTGAACGTCAATGTAAAGGTCCAAGGGATAGAGTAAAGCTGCAGTAGTGCATCGGAATATGGTACTAATTCCCCAGGAACGCTTAAAGGAAAACACAAACAATGAGAAAATTTACTCTTCTTGTACTCAACTCGGCATTTTGCCTTTTGTATTAAATCCCGACGCAATTTCTGTGTTTCATCGGCAATGTGAAGGTCCAAGGGATAGAGTAAAGCTACAGCAGTGCATGGGAATCTAATACTGATCTCCCAGGAAACTCTCAAAGGAAACCACAAACAATGAGAAGATTCACTCTTCATGTGCTTTAGTCGGCATTGTGCCCTTTGTATTAAATCCCGACGCTATTTCTGTGATCCAACATCAATGTAATGGTCCAAGGGATAGAGTAAACCTGCAGTAGTGCATCGGTAACTAATACTGATCTCCCAGGATACGCTCAAAGCATACCACAAACAATGAGAAGATTTACTCTTCTTGTACTTAAGTCGGCATTGTGCTTTTGTATTTAATCCCGATGCAATTTCTGTGTTTCATCGTCAATGTAAAGGTCCAAGGGATAGAGAAAAGCTGCAGTAGTGCATCGGAATCTGGTACTGATTCCATAGGCACGTTAAAAAGAAAACACAAACAATGAGAAAATTTACTCTTCTTGTACTTAAGTCGGCATTGTGCTTTTGTATTTAATCCCGACTCATTTTCTGCGTTTCATCGTCAATTTAAAGGTCCAAGGGATTGAGTAAAGCTGCAGTAGTGCATCGGAAAGTAATACTGTTCTCCCAGGGAGCGCTCAAAGCAATCCACAAACAATGAGAAGATTTACTCTTTTTGTTCTTATGTCGGCATTGTGCCTTTTGTATTAAATCCCTGCGCAATATCTGTGTTTCATCGTCAATGTGAAGGTCTAAGGGATAGAGTAAAGCTGCAGTAATGAATCGGAATCTAATACTGATCTCCCAGGAAACGCTCAAGGCAAACCTCAAACAATGAGAAGATTATCTATTCTTGTACATAAGTTGGCATTGTGCCTTTTGTTTTAAATCCCGACGCAAATTCTGTGTTTCATCGTCAATGTGAAGGTCCAAGGGGTAGAGTAAAGCTGGACTAGTGCATCGCAATCTAATACTGATTTCCCAGGAAACGCTCAAAGCCAACCACAAACAATGAGAAGATTTACTCTTCTTGTACTTAAGTCGACATTGTGCCTTTTGCATTACATCCCGACGCAATTTCTGTGTTTCATCGTCAATGTAAAGGTCGAAGGGATAGAGTAAAGCTGCAGTGGTGCATCGGAATATAATAGTGATGTCCCAGGAAACGCACAAACAATCCACAAACAGTGAGAAGATTTTACCTGCTTGTACTTATGTCGTTATTGTGCTTTTTGTATTAAATCCCGACGCAATTTCTGTGTTTCATCGTCAATGTGAATGTACAAGGGTTAGGGTTATCCTAGAGTAGTGTATCGGAATCTAATACTGATCTCCCAGGAAACGCTCAAAGCAAACCACAAACAATGAGAAGATTTACTCTTCATGTACTTAAGTCGGTATTGTGGCTTTTGTATTAAATCCCGACGCTATTTCTGTGTTTCACCGGCAATGTGTAGGTTCAAAAGATAAAGCTGCAGTTGTGCATCGGAATGTAATACTGATCTCCCAGGAAACGCTCATACAAACCACAAACAATGAGAAGATTAATCCTGCTTGTACTTAAGTTGGCATTGTGCGTTTTGTATTAATTACCGACGAAATATCTGTGTTTCATCGCCAATGAGAATGTACAAGGGTTAGGGTTAAGCTAGAGTAGTGCACCGGAATCTAATACTGATGTAGCAGGAAACGCTCAGAGCAAACCACAAACAATGAGAAGATTTACTCTTCTTCTAATTAAGTCGGCATTGTGCCTATTGTATTTAATCCGGACGCAAATTATGTGTATCATCGTCAATGTGAAGGTACAAGTGATAGGGTTAAGGTACAGCAGTGCATCGGAATCTAATACTGATCTGCCAGGAAACTCTCAAAGCAAACCACAAACAATGGGAAGATTCACTCTTCATGTGCTTAAGTCGGCATTGTACCTTTTGTATTAAATCCCGACGCTATTTCTGTGTTCCAACGTCAATGTGATGGTCCAAGGGATACAGTAAAGCTGCAGTAGTGCATCGGAAACTAACACTGATCTCCCAGCTAACGCTCAAAGCAAACCACAAACAATGAGAAGTTTTACTCCTCTTGTACTGTAGTCGGCATTGTGCTTTTGAAATAATCCCGACGCAATTTCTGTGTTTCATCGTCAATGTAAAGGTCCAAGGGATTGAGTAAAGTTGCAGTAGTGGATCGGAATCTGGTACTGATTCCCGAGGAACGCTTAAAGGAAATCACAAACAATGAGAAGATTTACTCTTCTTGTACTTATGTCGGCATTTTGCCTTTTGTATTAAATCCCGACGCAATTTCTGTGTTTCATCGGCAATGTGAAAGTCCAAGGGATAGAGTAAAGCTACAGCAGTGCATGGGAATCAAATACTGAACTCCCAGGAAACTCTCAAAGGAATCCACAAACAATGAGAAGATTTACTTTTCATGTGCTTTAGTCGGCATTGTGCCTTTTGTATTAAATCCCGACGCTATTTCTGTGATCCAACGACAATGTGATGGTCCAACGGATAGAGTAAACCAGCAGTAGTGCATCGGTAACTAATACTGATCTCCCAGGATACGCTCAAAACATACCTCAAACAATGAGAAGATTTACTGTTCTTGTACTTAAGTCGGCATTGTGTTTTGTATTTAATCCCGACGCAATTCCTGTGTTTCATCGTGAATGTAAAGGTTCAAGGGATAGAATAAAGCTGCAGTAGTGCATCGGATCTACTACTGATTCCCCAGGAACGGTCAAAGCAAACCACAAACAATGAGAAGATTTACTCTCCTTGTACTAAAGTCAGCATTGTGTCTTTTCCATTACATCCCGAAACAATTCCTGTGTTTCATCGTCAATGTGAAGGTCCAAGGGATAGAGTAAAGCTGCAGTAGTGCATCGGAATATAATAGTGAACTCCCAGGAAACGCTCAAACAATCCACAAACAATGAGAAGATTTTACCTGCTTGTACTTATGTCGTCATTGTGCCTTTTGTATTAAATCCCGACGCAATTTCTGTGTTTCATCGTTAATGCGAAGGTCCAAGGGATACAGTAAAGCTGCAGTAGTGCATCGGAAACTAATGCTGATCTCCCAGGAGCCACTAAAAGCATACCACAAATAATGAAAAGCTTTAACCTTCGTGTACTTAAGACGGCATTTTCCTTTTCGTACTAAATCTCAACTCAATTTCTGTGTTTCATCGTTAATGTGAAGGTCCAAGGGATAGAGTAAAGTTGCAGCAATGCGTCGGGTTCTAATACTGATCTCCCAGGAGACGCTCAATGCAAACCACAAACAATGAGAAGATTTACTCTCCTTGTACTAAAGTCAGCATTGTGTCTTTTCCATTACATCCCGAAACAATTCCTGTGTTTCATCGTCAATGTGAAGGTCCAAGGGATAGAGTAAATCTGCAGTAGTGCATCAGAATATAATAGTGAACTCCCAGGAAACGCTCAAACAATCCACAAACAATGAGAAGATTTTACCTGCTTGTACTTATGTCGTCATTGTGCCTTTTGTATTAGATCCCGGCGCAATATCTGTGTTTCATCGTCAATGTGAAGGTCCAAGGGATAGAGTAAAGCTGCAGTAGTAAATCGGAATCTAATACTGATCCCACAGGGAACGCTCAAAGCAAACCACAAACGGTGAGAAGATTTACTATTGTTGTACTTAAGTTGGCATTGTGCCTTTTGTATTAATTCCCGACGCAAATACTCTGTTTCATCGTCAATGTAAAGGTCCAAGGGATAGAGTAAAGCCGCACTAGTGCTTCAGAATCAAGTATTGATTCCCCAGGAACGCTCAAAGCAAACCACAAACAATGAGAAGATTTACTCCTCTTGTACTTAAGTGGGCATTGTGCCTTTTGTGTCACATCCTGGCGCAATTTCCGTGTTTCATCGCCAATGTGAAGGTCCTGGGAATAGAGCAAAGCTGCAGTAGTGAATCGGAATCCAATACCGATCTCCCAGCAAACGCTCAAAGCAAACCTCAAACAATGAGTAGATTTACTATATTTGTACTTAAGTTGGCGTTGTGCCTTTTGTGTTATATTCCGACGCAATTTCAGTATTTCATCGTCAATCAGATGGTCGAAGGGGAGAGTAAAGATGTAATAGTGCTTCGGAAACTTATACTGACCTTCCAAGAAACGCTCAAAGCAAACCACAAACCATGAGATAATTTATTCTTCTTGTTCTTAAGTCTGCATTGTGCGTTTTGCATTAAATCCCGACGCAATATCTGTGTTTCATCGTCAAAGTAAAGGTGCTATGGATAGAGAAAAGCTGCAATAGTGTATCGGAATCTAGTACTGAATCCCCAGGAACGCTCAAAGCAAACCACAAACAATGAGAAGATTTACTCTTCTTCTACTTAGGTCGGCATTGTGCCTTTTGTACTTAATCCCGACGCAATTTCTGCGTTTCATCAACAATGTGAAGGTCCAAGAGATGGAGTAAAGCTGCAGTAGTGCATCGGAATCTGGTACTGATTCCCCAGGCACGCTGAAAGGAAAACACAAACAATGAGAAGATTTACTCTCCTTGTACTTAAGTGGGCTTTAAGCCTTTCGTATTAAATCCCGACAAATTTTCTGGGTTTCATCATCAATATGAAGGTCCAAGGGATAGAGTAAAGCTGCAGTTGTGCATCGGAAACTAATGCTGATCTCCCAGGGAACGCTCAAACAATCCACAAACAATGAGAAGACTTTACCTGCTTGTACTTATGTCGTCATTGTGCCTTTTGTATTAAATCCCGACGCAATATCTGTGTTTCATCGTCAATGTGAATGTACAAGGGTTAGGGTTATGCTAGAGAAGTGCATCGGAATCTAATACTGATCTCCCAGGAAATGCTCAGGGCAAACAACAAACAATGAGAAGATTTACTCTTCTTGCACTTAAGTCGGCATTGTGCCTTTTGTATTTTATCCCGACGCAATTTCTGTGTTTCATCGTCAATGTGAAGGTCCTAGGGATACAGTAAAGCTGCAGTAGTGCATCAGAATCTAATGCTGATCTCCCAGGAGCCACTCAAAGCAAACCACAAATAATGAAAAGATTTAACCTCCGTGTACTTAAGACGGCATTTTCCTTTCAGTACTAAATCCCAACGCAATTTCTGTGTTTCATCGTTAATGTGAAGGTCCAACGGATAGTTAAAGCTGCAGCAGTGCATCGGGATCTAATACTGATCTCGCAGGAAACGCTCAAAGCAAACCACAAACAATGAGAAGATTTACGCTTCATGTACTTGAGTCGGCATTGTGCCTTTTATATTAAATCCCGACGCAATTTCTGTGTTTCATCGGCAATGTGAAGGTCCAAGGAATTGAGTAAAGCTGCAGTTGTGTATCGGAATGTTATACTGATCTCCCAGGAAACACTCATACAAACCACAAACAATGAGAAGGTTTATACTGCTTGTACATAAGTCGGCATTGTGCCTTTTTTATTAGATCCCGGCGCAATATCTGTGTTTCATCGTCAATGTGAAGGTCCAAGGGATAGAGTAAAGCTGCAGTAGTAAATCGGAATATAATACTGATCTCCCAGGGAACGCTCAAAGCAAACCACAAACAGTGAGAAGATTTACTATTGTTGTACTTAAGTTGGCATTGTGCCATTTGTTTTAAATCCCGACGGAATTTCTGTGTTTCATCGTCAATCTGAAGGTCCAAGGCATAGAGTAAAGCTGCAGTAGTGCTTCGTAATCTAATATTGATCTCCCAGGAAACGCTCAAAGCAAACCACAAACAATGAGTAGGTTTACTCTTCTTGTACTTAAGTCGGCATTGTGCCTTTTGTATTAATTCCCGACGAAAATTCTGTGTCTCATCGTCAATGTGAAGGTCCAAGGGATTGAGTATAGCCGCACTAGTGCATCGGAATCTAATACTGATCTCCCAGGAAACGCTCAAAGGCAACCACAAACAATGAGAAGATTTACTCTTCTTATACTTAGGTCGGCATTGTGCGTTTTGCATTACATCCCGACGCAATTTCTGTGTTTCATCGTCAATGTGAAGGTCGAAGGGATAGAGTAAGGCTACAGCAGTGCATGGGAATCTAATACTGATCTCCCAGGAAACTCTCAAAGGAAACCACAAACAATGAGAAGATTTACTCTTCATGTGCTTAAGTCGGCATTGTGCCATCTGTATTAATTCCCGTCGCTACGTCTGTGCTCCAACATCAATGTGATGGTCCGAGGGATAGGGTAAAGCTGCAGTAGTGCATCGGAAACTAATACTGATCTCCCAGGAAACGCTCCAAGCAAACCACAAACAATGAGAAGATTTACTCTTCTTGTACTGAAGTCGGCATTCTGATTTTGTAATAAATCCCGACGCGATTTCTGTGTTTCATCGTCAATGTAAAGGTCCAAGGGATAGAGTAAAGCAGCAGTAGTGCATCGGAATCTGGTACTGATTCCCGAGGAACGCTCAAAGGGAAACACAAACAATGAGAAGATTTACTCTTCTTGTACTTAAGTCGGCATTGTGCCTTTTGTATTAAATCCCGACGCAATCTCTGTGTTTCATCGGCAATGTGAAGGTCCAAGGGATAGAGTAAGCTACAGCAGTGCATCGGAATCTATTACTGATCTCCCAGGAAACTCTCAAAGCAAACCACAAACAATGAGGAGATTTACTCTTCATGTGCTTAATTCCGCATTGTGCCTTTTGTATTAAATCCCGACGCTATTTCTGTGATCCAACGTCAATGTGAAGGTCCAAGGGAGAGGGTAAAGCAGCAGTAGTGAATCGGAAACTAACACTGATCTCCCAAGAAACGTTCAAAGCAAACCACAAACAATGAGAAGATTTACTCTTTTTTTACTGAGGTCGACATTGTGCTTTTGTAATTAATCCCGACGCATTTTCTGTGTTTCATCGTCTATGTAAAGGTCCAACGGATAGAGTAAAGCTGCAGTAGTGCATCGGAATCTGGTACTGATTCCCGAGGATCGCTCAAAGGAAAACAAAAACAATGAGAAGATTTACTCCTCTTGTACTTAAGTCGGCATTGTGCCTTTTATATTAAATCCCGACGCAATTTCTTTGATTCATCGGCAATATGAAGGTCCAAGGGATTGAGTAAAGCTGCAGTTGTGTATCGGAATGTTATACTGATCTCCCAGGAAACACTCATACAAACCACAAACAATGAGAAGATTTATACTGCTTGTACATAAGTCGGCATTGGGCCTTTTGTATTAGATCCCGGCGCAATTTCTGTGTTTCATCGTCAATGTGAACGTCCAAGGCATAGAGTAAAGCTGCAGTAGTGCTTCGTAATCTAATACTGATTTCCCAGGAAACGCTCAAAGCAAACCACAAACAATAAGTAGGTTTACTCTTCTTGTACTTAAGTTGGCATTGTGCCTTTTGTGTTAATTCCCGACGAAAATTCTGTGTCTCATCGTCAATGTGAAGGTCCAAGCGATAGAGTACAGCCGCACTAGTGCATCGGAATCTAATACTGATCTCCTAGGAAACGTTCAAAGCCAACCACAAACAATGAGAGGATTTTCTCTTCTTATACTTAAGTCGGCATTGTGCCTTTTGCATTACATCCCGACGCAATTTCTGTATTTCATCGTCAATGAGAAGGTCGAAGGGATAGAGTAAGGCTGCATTTGTGCATCGGAATATAATACTCATCTCCCAGGAAACGCTCAAAGCCAACTACAAACAAGGAGGATATTTTCTCCACTTGTACTTAAGTCGGCATTGTGCCTTTTGTATTAAATCCCGACGCACTTTCTGTGTTTCATCGTCAATGTAAGGGTCCAAGGTATATAGTAAAGCCGCACTAGTGCATCGGAATCTAGTACTCAATCCTAAGCAACGCTCAAAGCAAACCACAAACAATGAGAAGATTTTCTCTTCTTGTACTTAAGTCGGCATTGTACATTTTGTATTAAATCCCAACGCAATATCTGTGTTTCATCGTCAATGCGAAGGTCCAAGGGATTGAGTTTAGCTGCACTAGTGCATCGGAATCTAATACGGTTATCCCTTGAATCGCTCAAAGCAAACCAGATACAATGAGAAGATTTACTCATCTTGTACTTAAGTCGGCATTGTGCGTTTTGCATTAAATGCCGACGCAATATCTGTGTTTCATCGTCAATGTAAAGGTCCTAGGCATATAGTAAAGCTGCAGTAGTGCATCGGAATCTAGTACTGATTCCCCAGGAACGCTCAAAGCAAACCACAAACAATGAGAAGATTTACTCCTCTTGTACTTAAGTCGGCATTGTTCCTTTTGTATTAATTTCCGACGCAAATTCTGTGTTTCATCGTCAATGTGAAGGTCCAAGGGATAGAGTAAAGCTGTACTAGTGCAACGGAATCGAATACTGATCTCCCAGGAAACGCTCAAAGCCAACCACAAACAATCAGAAGACTTACTCGTCTTGTACTTAAGTCGGCATTGTGCCTATTGCATTACATCCCGACGCAATTTCTGTGTTTCATCGTCAATGTGAAGGCCGAAGGGATAGAGTAAAGCTGCAGTAGTGCATCGCAATATAATAGTGATCTCCCAGGAAACGCTCAAACGAACCACAACCAATGAGTGGATTTACCCTTCTTGTACTTAAGTCGGCGTTGTCCCTTTTGTATTAAATCCCGACGCAAATTCTGTGTTTCATCGTCAATGTGAAGGTACAAGGGATAGAGTAAAGCTGCAGTAGCGAATCGGAATCTAAACCTGATCTCCCAGGAGACGCCCAAAGCATATCACGAAAAATGAATACTTTTTTCCTTCTTGTACTTATGCCGGCATTTTCCATTTCGTACTAAATCCAGACACAATTTCTGTGCTTCATCGTTAATGCAAAGGTCCAAGGGATAGAGTAAAGCTACAGCAGTGCATGGGAATCTAATACTGATCTCCCAGGAAACTCTCAAAGCAAACCACAAACAATGAGTAGATTTACTCTTAATGTGCTTAAGTCGGCATTGTGCCTTCTGTATTAAATCCCGACGCTATTTCTGTGTTCCAACGTCAATGTGATGGTCCGAGGGATAGGGTAAAGCTGCAGTAGTGCATCGGAAAGTAATACTGATCTCATAGGAAACGCTCCAAGCAAACCGCAAACAATGAGAAGATTTACTCTTCTTGTACTGAAGTCGGCATTGTGATTTTGTAATAAATCCCGACGCGATTTCTGTGTTTCATCGTCAATGTAAAGGTCCAAGGGATAGAGTAAAGCTGCAGTAGTGCATCGGAATCTGGTACTGATTCCCGAGGAACGCTCAAAAGGAAACACAAACAATGAGAAGATTTACTCTTCTTGTACTTAAGTCGGCATTGTGCCTTTTGTATTAAATCCCGACGCAATTTCTGTGTTTCATCGGCAATGTGAAGGTCCAAGGGATAGAGTAAGCTACAGCAGTGCATCGGAATCTAATACTGATCTCCCAGGAAACTCTCAAAGCAAACCACAAACAATGAGGTGATTTACTCTTCATGTGCTTAAGTCCGCATTGTGCATTTTGTATTAAATCCCGACGCTATTTCTGTGATCCAACGTCAATGTGATGGTCCAAGGGATAGAGTAAAGTTGCAGTATTGCATCGGTAACTAATACTGATCTCTCTGGATACGCTCAAAGCAAACCACAAACAATGAGAAGATTTACTCTTCTTGTACTTAATTTGGCATTGTGCTTTTGTATTTAATCGCGACGCAATTTCTGTGTTTCATCGTCGATGTATAGGTCCAAGGGATTGAGTAAAGCTGCAGTAGTGCATCGGAATGGTTTACTGATTCCCCAGGCCCGCTCAAAGGACAACACAAACCATGAGAAGATTTACTCTTCTTGTACTTAAGTCTGCATTTTGCCTTTAGTATTAAATCTCGACGCAATTTCTGTGTTTCTTCGGCATTGTGATGGTCCATGGGAGAGAGTAAGGCTGCAGTTGTGCATCGGAATGTAATACTGATCTCCCAGGATACGCTCATACAAACCACAAACAATGAGAAGATTAATCCTACTTGTACTTAAGTCGGCATTGTGCCTTTTGTATTAATTCCCGTCGCAAATAATGTGTTTCATCGTCAATGGGAAGGTCCACGGCGTAGATAAAAGCTGCAGTAGTGCATCGCAATCTAGTTCTGATCTCCCAGGAAACGCTCAAAGCTAACCATAAACAATGAGAAGATTTGCTGTTCTCCCTGGAAACGCTCATACAAACCACAAAGAATGAGAAGATTTATCCTGCTTGTACTGAAGTCGGCATTGTGCATTTTGTATTAAATCCAGACGCAATTTCTGTGTTTTATCGTCAATGTGAAGGTCCAAGGGATATAGTAAAGCTGCAGTAGTGCATCGGAATTTAATTCTGATCTCCGTGTAAACGATCAAACAAACCACAAACAATGAGAAGATTTACTCTTCTTTTACTTAAGGTGGCGCTGTGCCTATTGTATTAAATCCCGACGCAATGTCTGAGTTTCATCATCAATGTGAAGGTCCAATGAATCGATTAAAACTGCAGTTGTGCTTCGCAACTAATTCTGCTCCCCAGCAAACGCTCAAAGCAAACACCACACAATGAGAAGATTTACTCTCTTTGACTCTCTTTGTACTTAAGTCGGCATTGTGCCTTTTGTATTAAGTCCAGACGCAATTTCTGTGTTTTATCGTCAATGTGGAGGTCCAAGGGATATAGTATAGCTCCAATAGTGCATCGGAATTTAATACTGATCTCCCAGGAATCTCTCAAAGCAAACAACAAACAAAGTGAATATTTACTCCTCTTGTACTTAATTCGGCATTTTGCCTTTTGTATTAGATCCCGGCGCAATATCTGTGTTTCATCGTCAATGTGAAGGTCCAAGGGATAGAATAAAGCTGCAGTAGTGAATCGGAATCTAATACTGATATCCCAGGGAACGCTCAAACAAACCACAAACAATGAGAAGATTTACTATTCTTTTACTTATGTTGGCATTGTGACGTTTGTTTTAAATCCCGACGGAATTTCTGTGTTTCATCGTCAATCTGAAGGCCCAAGGGATAGAGTAAAGCTGCAGTAGTGCTTCGAAATCTAATACTGATCTCCCAGGAAACGCTCAAAGCGAACAACAAGTAATGAGTAGATTTACTCTTCTTGTACTTAAGTCGGCATTGTGCCTTTTGTATTAATTCCCGATGCAAATTCTGTACTTCATCGTCAATGTGAAGATCCAAGGGATAGAGTAAAGTGGTACTAGTGCATCGGCATCCAATATTGATCTCCCAGGAAACGCTCAAGGTCAACCACAAACAATGAGAAGATTTACTCTAATTGTACTTAAGTCGGCTTTGTGTCCTTTGCATTAAATCCCGAAACAATTTCTGTGTTTCATCGTCAATGTGAAGGTCCAAGGGATAGAGTAAAGCTGCAGTAGTGCATCGGAATTTAATAGTGATCTCCCAGGAAACGCTCAAACAAACCACAAACAATTAGAAGACTTAACCTGCTTGTACTTAAGTCGTCATTGTGCCTTTTGTATTAAATCCCGAAGCAATTTCTGTGTTTCATCGTCAATGTGAACGTCCAAGGGATAGAGTAAAGCTGCAGTAATGCATCGGAATCTAATCCTGATCCCCCAAGAGACGCTCAAATCATACCACAAAAAATGAAAAGATTTTACCTTCTCGTATTTAAGACGGCATTTTAATTCTCGTACTAAATCCCGACGCAATTTTTGTGTTGTATCGTTAATGTGAAGGTCCAAGGGTTAGAGTAATGCTTAAGCAGTGCATCGGAATCTAATACTGATCTCCCAGGAAACGCTCAAAGCAAACCGCAAACAATGAGAAGATTTAATCTTCATGTACTTAAGTCGGCATTGTGCCTCTTGTATTAAATCCCGACGCTATTTCTGTGTTCCAACGTCAATGTGAAGTCCAAGGGATTGAGTAAAGCTGCAGTAGTGCATCGGAATCTAATCCTGAACTCCCAGGAGACGCTCAAATCGTACCACAAAAAATGAAAAGATTTTACCTTCTTGTACTTAAAGCCGGCATTTTCCTTTTCGTACTAAATCCAGACGCAATTTCCGTGCTTCATCGTTAATGTGAAGGTCCAAGGTTTAGAGTAAAGCTGCAGCAGTGCATCGGAATCTAATACTCATCTCCCAGGAATCGCTCAAAGCAAACCGCAAACAATGAGACGATTTAATCTTCATGTACTTAAGTCGGCATTGTGCCTTTTGTATTAAATCCCGACGCTATTTCTGTGTTCCAACGTCAATGTGACGGTTCAAGGGATAGAGTAAAGCTGCAGTAGTGCATCGGAATCTGGTACTGTTTCCCGAGGAACGCTCAAAGGAAAACACAAACAATGAGAAGATTTACTCTTCTTGTACTTAAGTCGGCATTTTGCCTTTTGTATGAAATCCCGACGCAATTTCTGTGTTTCATCGGCAATGTGAAGGTCCAAGGGATAAAGTAAAGCTGCAGTAGTGCATCTCAATCTAGTTCTGATCTCACAGGAGACGCTCAAAGCAAACCACAAACAATGAGAAGATTTACTCTTCTTGTACTTAAGTCGGTATTGTTCCTTTCGTATTAAATCCCGACGCATTTTCTGTGTTTCATCGTCAATGTAAAGGTCCAAGGGATAGAGTAAAGCTGCCCTAGTGCATTGGAATCTAGTACTGATTCCCCAGGAACCCTCAAAGGAAACCACAAACAAAAAGAAGACTTACTCCTCTTGTACTTATGTCGGCATTGTGCCTTTTGTATTAAATCACAGCGCAATATCTGTGTTTCATCGTCAATGTGAAGGTCAAAGGGATAGAGTAAAGCTGCAGTAGTGCATCGGAATTTAATAGTGATCTCCCAGGAAACGCTCAAACAAACCACAAACAATGAGAAGATTTATCCTGCTTGTACTGAAGTCGGCATTGTGCATTTTGTATTAAATCCAGACGCAATTTCTGTGTTTTATCGTCAATGTGAAGGTCCAAGGGATATAGTAAAGCTGCAGTAGTGCATCGGAATCTAATTCTGATCTCCGTGTAAACGCTCAAACAAACCACAAACAATGAGAAGATTTAGTCTTCTTTTACTTAAGGTGGCGCTGTGCCTATTGTATTAAATCCCGACGCAATGTCTGAGTTTCATCATCAATGCGAAGGTCCAATGAATCGATTAAAACTGCAGTTGTGCTTCGCAACTAATTCTGATCTCCCAGCAAACGCTCAAAGCAAACCACAAACAATGAGAAGATTTACTCTCTTTGACTCTCTTTGTACTTAAGTCGGCATTGTGCCTTTTGTATTAAATCCAGACGCAATTTCTGTGTTTTATCGATAATGTGGAGGTCCAAGGGATATAGTATAGCTCCAGTAGTGCATCGGAATTTAATACTGATCTCCCAGGAATCTCTCAAAGCAAACAACAAACAAACTGAATATTTACTCCTCTTGTACTTAATTCGGCATTGTGCCATTTGTATTAAATCCCAATGCAATTTCTGTGTTTCGTCGTCAATGTGAAGGTCCAAGGGATAGAGCAAAGCTGCAGTAGCGCATCAGAATCTAATACTGTTCTCCCAGGAAACGCTCAAAGCAAACCACAAACAATGAGAAGGTCTATTCACCTTGTACTTTAGTCGGCATTGTGCCTTTTGTATTAAATCCCGACGCAATATCTGTGTTTCATCGTCATTGTGTAGGTCCAAGGGATAGTGTAAGGCTGTAGTAGTGCATCGGAATCTAATACTGATCTCCCAGGAAACGCTCAAAGCAAACCACAAACAATGAGACGATTCTCTCTCCTTGTACTTATGTTGGCATTGTGCCTTTCGTATTAAATCCTGACGCAATTACTGTGTTTCATCGTCAATGTGAAGGTCCAAGGGATAGAGTAAAGCTGCAGTAGTGCATCGGAATCTAATACTGATCTCCCAGGAACCGCTCCAAGCATACAACAAACAAAGAGTATATATACTCCTCTTGTCCTTAAGTCGGAATTGTGCCTTTTGTATTAGATCCCGACGCATTTTCTTTGTTTCATCAACAATGTGAAAGTCCAAGGGATAGAGTGAAGCTGCAGTAGTGCATCGGAATCTAGTACTGATACCAAAAGGAACGCTCAAATCAAACCACAAACAATGAGAAGATTTACTCCTCTTGTACTTAAGTCAGCATTGTGCCTTTCGTATTAAATCCCATTCCAATTTCTGTGTTTCTTCGTCAATGTGAAGGTCCAAGGGATAGAGAAAAGCTGCAGTAGTGCATCGGAATCTAGTACTGATCTCCCAGGTAACGCTAAAAGCTAACCACAAACGATGAGAAGATTTACTCTTCTTGTACTTAAGTCAGCATTGTGCCTTTTGTATTAAATCCCGACGCAATTTCTGTGAGTCTTCGTCAATGTGAAAATCCAAGGAATAGAGTAAAGCTGCGGTAGTGCATCGGAATCTATTACTGATCTCCCAGGAGACGCTAAAACCAAACCACAAAGAAAGAGAATATTTACTCCTCTTTTACTTAAGTCGCCATTGTGCATTTTGTGTTATATCCCGACGCAATTTCTGTGTTTCATCGTCGATGTTAAGGTCCAAGCGATAGATTAAAGCTACAGTAGTGCATTCGAATCCAGTACTGATCTCCCAGGAAACACTCAAATCAAAGCACAAACAATGAGAAGTTTTACTCCTCTTGTACATATGACGGCATTGTGCCTTTTGTATTAAATCCCGACACAATTTCTGTGTTTCAACGTCAATGGGAGAGTTTAAGGGATAGAGTAAAACTGCAGTAGTGCAGGGGAATCTAATATCGATCTCCCAGGAAACGCTCAAAGCAAAATACAAACAATAAGAAGATTTTCTCTCCTCGTACTTTAGTCGGCATTGTGCCATTCGCATTAAATACAGACGCAATTTCTGTGTTTCGTCGTCAATCTGAAGGCCCAAGGGATAGAGTAAAGCTGCAGTAGTGCTTCGAAATCTAATACTGATCTCCCAGGAAACGCTCAAAGCGAACAACAAGTAATGAGTAGATTTACTCTTCTTGTACTTAAGTCGGCATTGTGCCTTTTGTATTAATTCCCGATGCAAATTCTGTACTTCATCGTCAATGTGAAGATCCAAGGGATAGAGTAAAGTGGTATTAGTGCATCGGCATCCAATATTGATCTCCCAGGAAACGCTCAAGGTCAACCACAAACAATGAGAAGATTTACTCTAATTGTACTTAAGTCGGCTTTGTGTCCTTTGCATTAAATCCCGAAACAATTTCTGTGTTTCATCGTCAATGTGAAGGTCCAAGGGATAGAGTAAAGCTGCAGTAGTGCATCGGAATATAATAGTGATCTCCCAGGAAACGCTCAAACAAACCACAAACAATTAGAAGACTTAACCTGCTTGTACTTAAGTCGTCATTGTGCCTTTTGTATTAAATCCCGAAGCAATTTCTGTGTTTCATCGTCAATGTGAACGTCCAAGGGATAGAGTAAAGCTGCAGTAATGCATCGGAATCTAATCCTGATCCCCCAGGAGACGCTCAAATCATACCACAAAAAATGAAAAGATTTTACCTTCTCGTACTTAAGACGGCATTTTAATTCTCGTACTAAATCCCGACGCAATTTTTGTGTTGTATCGTTAATGTGAAGGTCCAAGGGTTAGAGTAATGCTTAAGCAGTGCATCGGAATCTAATACTGATCTCCCAGGAAACGCTCAAAGCAAACCGCAAACAATGAGAAGATTTAATCTTCATGTACTTAAGTCGGCATTGTGCCTCTTGTATTAAATCCCGACGCTATTTCTGTGTTCCAACGTCAATGTGAAGTCCAAGGGATTGAGTAAAGCTGCAGTAGTGCATCGGAATCTAATCCTGAACTCCCAGGAGACGCTCAAATCGTACCACAAAAAATGAAAAGATTTTACCTTCTTGTACTTAAGCCGGCATTTTCCTTTTCGTACTAAATCCAGACGCAATTTCCGTGCTTCATCGTTAATGTGAAGGTCCAAGGTTTAGAGTAAAGCTGCAGCAGTGCATCGGAATCTAATACTCATCTCCCAGGAATCGCTCAAAGCAAACCGCAAACAATGAGAAGATTTAATCTTCATGTACTTAAGTCGGCATTGTGCCTTTTGTATTAAATCCCGACGCTATTTCTGTGTTCCAACGTCAATGTGACGGTTCAAGGGATAGAGTAAAGCTGCAGTAGTGCATCGGAATCTGGTACTGTTTCCCGAGGAACGCTCAAAGGAAAACACAAACAATGAGAAGATTTACTCTTCTTGTACTTAAGTCGGCATTTTGCCTTTTGTATGAAATCCCGACGCAATTTCTGTGTTTCATCGGCAATGTGAAGGTCCAAGGGATAAAGTAAAGCTGCAGTAGAGCATCTCAATCTAGTTCTGATCTCACAGGAGACGCTCAAAGCAAACCACAAACAATGAGAAGATTTACTCTTCTTGTACTTAAGTCGGTATTGTTCCTTTCGTATTAAATCCCGACGCATTTTCTGTGTTTCATCGTCAATGTAAAGGTCCAAGGGATAGAGTAAAGCTGCCCTAGTGCATTGGAATCTAGTACTGATTCCCCAGGAACGCTCAAAGGAAACCACAAACAAAAAGAAGACTTACTCCTCTTGTACTTATGTCGGCATTGTGCCTTTTGTATTAAATCACAGCGCAATATCTGTGTTTCATCGTCAATGTGAAGGTCAAAGGGATAGAGTAAAGCTGCAGTAGTGCATCGGAATTTAATAGTGATCTCCCAGGAAACGCTCAAACAAACCACAAACAATGAGAAGATTTATCCTGCTTGTACTGAAGTCGGCATTGTGCATTTTGTATTAAATCCAGACGCAATTTCTGTGTTTTATCGTCAATGTGAAGGTCCAAGGGATATAGTAAAGCTGCAGTAGTGCATCGGAATCTAATTCTGATCTCCGTGTAAACGCTCAAACAAACCACAAACAATGAGAAGATTTAGTCTTCTTTTACTTAAGGTGGCGCTGTGCCTATTGTATTAAATCCCGACCAATGTCTGAGTTTCATCATCAATGCGAAGGTCCAATGAATCGATTAAAACTGCAGTTGTGCTTCGCAACTAATTCTGATCTCCCAGCAAACGCTCAAAGCAAACCACAAACAATGAGAAGATTTACTCTCTTTGACTCTCTTTGTACTTAAGTCGGCATTGTGCCTTTTGTATTAAATCCAGACGCAATTTCTGTGTTTTATCGATAATGTGGAGGTCCAAGGGATATAGTATAGCTCCAGTAGTGCATCGGAATTTAATACTGATCTCCCAGGAATCTCTCAAAGCAAACAACAAACAAACTGAATATTTACTCCTCTTGTACTTAATTCGGCATTGTGCCATTTGTATTAAATCCCAATGCAATTTCTGTGTTTCGTCGTCAATGTGAAGCTCCAAGGGATAGAGCAAAGCTGCAGTAGCGCATCAGAATCTAATACTGTTCTCCCAGGAAACGCTCAAAGCAAACCACAAACAATGAGAAGGTCTATTCACCTTGTACTTTAGTCGGCATTGTGCCTTTTGTATAAAATCCCGACGCAATATCTGTGTTTCATCGTCATTGTGTAGGTCCAAGGGATAGTGTAAGGCTGTAGTAGTGCATCGGAATCTAATACTGATCTCCCAGGAAACGCTCAAAGCAAACCACAAACAATGAGACGATTCTCTCTCCTTGTACTTATGTTGGCATTGTGCCTTTCATATTAAATCCTGACGCAATTACTGTGTTTCATCGTCAATGTGAAGGTCCAAGGGATAGAGTAAAGCTGCAGTAGTGCATCGGAATCTAATACTGATCTCCCAGGAACCGCTCCAAGCATACAACAAACAAAGAGTATATATACTCCTCTTGTCCTTAAGTCGGAATTGTGCCATTTGTATTAGATCCCGACGCATTTTCTTTGTTTCATCAACAATGTGAAAGTCCAAGGGATAGAGTGAAGCTGCAGTAGTGCATCGGAATCTAGTACTCATACCAAAAGGAACGCTCAAATCAAACCACAAACAATGAGAAGATTTACTCCTCTTGTACTTAAGTCAGCTTTGTGCCTTTCGTATTAAATCCCATTCCAATTTCTGTGTTTCTTCGTCAATGTGAAGGTCCAAGGGATAGAGAAAAGCTGCAGTAGTGCATCGGAATCTAGTACTGATCTCCCAGGTAACGCTAAAAGCTAACCACAAACGAGGAGAAGATTTACTCTTCTTGTACTTAAGTCAGCATTGTGCCTTTTGTATTAAATCCCGACGCAATTACTGTGAGTCTTCGTCAATGTGAAAATCCAAGGAATAGAGTAAAGCTGCGGTAGTGCATCGGAATCTATTACTGATCTCCCAGGAGACGCTAAAACCAAACCACAAAGAAAGAGAATATTTACTCCTCTTTTACTTAAGTCGCCATTGTGCATTTTGTGTTATATCCCGACGCAATTTCTGTGTTTCATCGTCGATGTTAAGGTCCAAGCGATAGATTAAAGCTACAGTAGTGCATTCGAATCCAGTACTGATCTCCCAGGAAACACTCTAATCAAAGCACAAACAATGAGAAGTTTTACTCCTCTTGTACATATGACGGCATTGTGCCTTTTGTATTAAATCCCGACACAATTTCTGTGTTTCAACGTCAATGGGAGAGTTTAAGGGATAGAGTAAAACTGCAGTAGTGCAGGGGAATCTAATATCGATCTCCCAGGAAACGCTCAAAGCAAAATACAAACAATAAGAAGATTTTCTCTCCTCGTACTTTAGTCGGCATTGTGCCATTCGCATTAAATACAGACGCAATTTCTGTGTTTCGTCGTCAATGTGTAGGTCCAAGGGGTAGTGTGAAGCTGCTGTAGTGCATCGGAATCTAATACTGATCTCCCAGGAAACGCTTAAAGCATACCACAAACAAAAAGAGTATTTTCTACTCTTGTACTTAAGTCGGCATTGTGCCTCTTGTATTAAATCCCGACGCAATTTCTGTCTTTCATCGACAATGTTAAGGTCCAAGGGATAGATTAAAGCTACAGTAGTGCATTCGAATCCAGTACTGATCTCCCAGGAAAATCTCAAATCAAACAACAAAAAATGAAAGGATTTACTCTTCTCGTACTTAAGTCCCCATTGTGCCTTTTGTATTGAATTCCGACGCAATTTCTGTGTTTCAACGTCAATGTGAAAGTCCAGGGGATAGAGTAAAGTAGCAGTAGTTCATCGGAATCTAATACTGATCTCCCAGGAACGCTCAAAGCAAACCACAAACAATGAGAAGATTTACTCATCTTGTACTGAAGGCGACATTGTGCCTTTTGCGTTGAAACCCGACGCAATTTCTGGGTTTCATCGTCAATGTGAAGGTCCAAAGGATGGAGTAAAACTTCATTTGTGCTTCGGAACTATTACTGATCTCCCAGGAAACGCTCAAAGGAAACCACATACAATGAGAAGATTTAATCCTCTTATACTTACGTCGCAATGTGCTTTTCGTATTTAATCCCGACGCAATTTCTGTGTCTCATCGTCAATGTGAAGGTCCAAGGGTTAGAGTAAAGCTGCAGTAGTGCATCGGAATTTAATACTGATCTCCCAGGAAACGCTCAAACCAAACCACAAACAATGAGAAGATTTTCTCGTCTTGTACTTAAGTCGGCACTGTGCATTTTGTATTAAATTCGGACACAATTTCTGTGTTTCATCGCCAATGTGAAGTTCCAAAGTATAGGGTAAAGCTGCAGTAGTGAATCGGATACTAATACTGATCTCCCAGGAAACGCACAAAGCAATCCACGAACTATGAGAAGATTTAATCCTCCTGTACTTAAGTCGGCATTGTGCCTTTTGTATTAAATCCCGTCGCATTTTCTGTGTTTCATCGAAAATGTGTAGGTCCAAAGGATAGAGTAAAGCTGCAGTACTGCATCGGAATCTAGTACTGATCCCCCAGGCACCGCTCAAATCAAACCACAAAACGTAACAATATTTTCCCTTCTATTACTTAAGTCGGCATTGTGCCTTTTGTATTAAATGCCAACGCAATTTATGTGATTCATCGTCAATGTAAAGGTCCAAGGGATACATTAAAGCTGCAGTAGTGCATCGGAATCTAATACTGATGTCCCAGGAAACGTACAAAGCAAACCACAAACAATGAGAAGATCTACTCCTCTTGTGCTTAAGTCGGCATTGTGCAGTTTGTATTAAATCCCGACGCAATTTCTTGGTTTCATCGACGATGTGAAGGTCCAAACGATGGAGTGAAACTGTAGTTGTGCTTCGGAACTAATACTCATCTCCCAGGAAACGCTCAATGCAAACCACAAACATTGAGAAGATTTACTCTTAATGTACTTACGTCGGCAATGTGCTTTTTGTATTTAATCCCGACGCAATTTCTGTGTTTCATCGTCAATGAGAGGGTCCAAGGGATAGAGAAATCTGCAGTAGTGCATCGGAATCTAATACTGATCTCCCAGGAATCTCTCAAAGCAAACCACAAACAATGTGAAGATTTACTCTTCTTGTACTTAAGTCGGCAATGTGCCTCTTGTATTAAATCCCGACACAATTTCTGTCTTTTATCGTCAATGGGAAGGTCCAAGGGATAGATTAATGCTGCAGTAGTGCATCGGAATCTAATACTGATCTCCCAGGAAACGCTCATAGCAAACCACAAACAATGAGATGATTTACTAATATAGTACTTAAGTCGGAATTGTGCCTTTTGTATTTTATCGCGGCGATATTTCTGTGTTTCATCGCCAAAGTAAAGGGTCAAGGGATAGAGTACAGCAGCATTAGTGCATCGGAATCAAATTCAGATCTCCCAGGAAACGCTCAAAGCAATCCACAAACAATGAAAAGAAATACCCTTCTTGAACATAAGTCGGCTTTGTGCATTTTGCAATAATTCCCGACGCAATGTCTGTGATTAATCGTCAATGTGAAAGTCCAAGGGGCAGAGTAAAGCTGCAGAAGTGCATCGGAATCTAATACTCATCTCCCAGGAAACGCTCAAAGCAGACCTGAAACATTGGGAAGATTTACTGTTCTTGTACTTAAGTCGGCATTGTGACTTTTGTATTATATCCCGACGCTATTTCTGTGTTCCATCGTCAATGTGAAGGTCCAAGGGATAGAGTAAAGCTGCAGTAGTGCATCGGAATCTAATACTGATCTCCCCGGAAACGCTCGAACTAACCACGAACAATGAGTAGATTTACCTGTGTTCCACTTAAGATGGCGTTGCACCTTTTGTATTAAATCAGATCGTGATATCTGTGATTCATCGTCAATGCGATGCTCCAAGGGATAGAGTAATCCAGCAGTGGTGCATCGGAATCTAATACTGATCTCCCAGGAAACGCTCAAAGCAAACCACAAACAATGAGAAGATTTACTCTTCTTGTACTTAAGTCGTCATTGTGCCTTTTGAATTAAATCCCGACGCAATATCTGGGTTTCATCGTCAATGTGAAGGTCCAAAGAATGGTGTAAAACTGCAGTTGTGCTTCGTAACTAATACTGATCACCCAGGAAATGCACAAAGCAAACCACAAACAATGAGAAGATTTACTCTTCTTGTACTTACGTCGGCAATGTGCCTTTTCTATTTAATTCCGACGCAATTTCTGTGTTTCATCGTCATTGTGAAGGTACTTGGGGATAGAGTAAAGCTGCAGTAGTGCATCGGAATCTAATACTCATATCCCAGGAAACGCTCAAAGCAAACCAGAAACATTGAGAAGATTTACGCTTCTTGTACTTAAATCGGCATCGTGCTTTTTGTATTGAATCTCGTCTCAATTTCTGGGTTTCATCGTCAATGTGAAGGTCGCAAGTGGTGGAGTAAACCTGCAGTGGTGTTTCGAAACTAATACCGATCTCCCAGGAAACTCTCAAAGCAAACCACAAACAATAAGAAGATTTACTCTCCTTGCACTTGAGTCGTCATTGTGCCTTTTGTATTAAATCCCGACACTATTTCTGTGTTTCATCGGAAATGTGAAGGTCCAAGGGATTGAGTAACGCTGCAGTAGTGCATCGGAATCTAATAGTGGTCCCCCAGGTAACGCTCAAAGCAAACCACAAACAATGATAAGATTTATTCTTCTTGTATTTAAGTCGGCACTTTGCTATTTGTATTTTTTCTCGGCGATATTTCTGTGTTTCATCGTCAATGTGATCCAAGGGATAGAGTAAAGCTGCAGTAGTGCATCGGAATCAAATACTCATCTCCCAGGAAACGCTCAAGCAAACCAGAAACACTGAGAAGATTTACTCTTCTTGTACTTAAGGCGGCATTGTGCTTTTTCTATTAAATCCCGACGCAATTTCTGGGTTTCATCGTCAATGTGAAGGTCCATGTGGTAGAGTAAAGCTGCAGTAGTGTTTCGAAACTAATACTGATCTCCCAGGAAACTTTCAAAGCAAACCACAAACATTAAGATGATTTACTCTCCTTGCACTTGAGTCGTCATTGTGCCTTTTGTATTAAATCCCGACACTATTTCTGTGTTTCATCGTAAATGTGAAGGTGCAAGGGATAGAGTAACGCTGCAGTAGTCCATCGGAATCCAATAGTGATCTCCCAGGAAACGCTCAAAGCAAAAGACAAACAGTGAGAAGATTAACTCTTCTTGTCCTTAAGTCGGTATTGTGCCTTTTGTATTAAATCCCGACGGTATATCTGTGTTTCATCGTCAAAGTGAAGGACCAAGGGATAGAGGAAACGTACAGTTGTGCGTCGGAATCTAATACTGATCTCCCAGGATACGCTCAAGGAAAACCACAAACAATGACAAGATTTACTCTTCTTGTACTTAAGTCGGCAATATGATTTTTGTATTAAATCCCGACGCAATTTCTGTGTTTCATCGTCAACGTGAAGGTACAAGGGATAGAGTAAAGCTGCAGTAGTTCATCGAAATCTAATAGTGATATCCCAGGAAACGCTCAAAGCAACCACAGAAAATTAAAAAATTCACTTTTCATGTACTTATGTCGGTATTGTGTCTTTGCATTAAATCCCGACCCAATTTTTGTGTATCATCTTCAATGTGAAATTCCAAGGGATACAGTAACGCTGCAGTAGTGCATCGGATTCCAATACTGATCTCCAAAGAAACGCTCAAAGCAAACCACAAACAATATAAAGATTTACTCTTCTTGCACTTGAGTCGTCATTGTGCCTTTTGTATTAAATCCTGACACTATTTCTGTGTTTCATCGTCAATGTGCAGTTCCAAGGGATAGAATAAAACTGGAGTAGTGCATTGGAATCTAATACTGATCTCCCAGGAAACGCTCAAAGGAAACCACAAACAATGACAAGATTTTCCTCTTCTTGTACTGAGGTCGTCATTGTGCCTTTTGTCTTATATCCCGACGCAAGTTCTGTGATTTATCGTAATTGTGAAGGTGAAAGGGATAGAGTCAAGCTGCAGTAGTGCATCGGAATCTAATACTGATCTCCCAGGAAACGCTCAAAGCAATCCACAAACAATGAGAAGATGCACCCTTCTAATATTTAAGTCGGCATTGTGCCTTTTGTATTAAGTCCCGACGCTATTTCTGTGTTCTATCGTCAATGTGAAGGTCCATGGGATAGAGTAAAGCTGCAGTAGTGAATCGAAATCTAAAACTGATCTCACAGGAAACGCTCAAAGCAAACCACAAACTATGAGAAGATTTACTCTTCTTGTACTTAAGTCGGCATTGTGCCTTTTGTATTAAATCCCGACGTAATTTCTGTGTTTCATCGTCAATGTGTAGGTGCAAAGGATAGAGTGAAGCTGCAGTAGCGCATCGGAATCTAATACTGATCTCCCAGAAACGCTCAAAGCAAACCACAAACTATGAGAAGATTTAATCTCCTTGTACTTAAGTCTGTTTTGTGCCTTTTGTATTAAATCCTGACGCTATTTCTGTGTTTCATCGTAAATGTGATGGGCCAACAGATAGAGTAAAGCTGCAGTAGTGGATCGTTATCTAATACAGATCGTCCATGAATCGCTCAAAGCTAACCACAAACAATGAGAAGATTTACACTTCCTGTTCTGGAGTCGGCATTGTGCCTTTTGTATTAAATCCCGACCCAATTTCTGTGTTTCATCGTCAATGTGAATGTCCGTGGGATAGAATAAAGCTGCAGTTGTGCATAGGAGTCTAATAGTGATAACCCATGAGAAGATTTACTCTTCTTGTACTTTAGTCGGAATTGTGTCTTTCGCATTAAATCCCGACGCAATTTCTGTGTTTCATCGTCAATGTGCAGTTCCAAGGGATGGAGTAAAGCTTGAGTAGTGCATCGGAATCTAATCATGATGTCCCAGGAAGCTCTCAAAGGAAACCACAAACAATGAGAAGATTTACTCTTCTTGTACTTAAGTCGGCATTGTGTATTTTGCATTAAATCCCGACGCAATTTCTGGGTTTCATCGTCAATGTTAAGGGCCAAGGGATACAGTAACGCTGCAGTAGTGCATCGGAATCAAAAACTGATCTCCCAGGAGACGCTCATAGCAAACCACAAACAATAAGAAGATTTACTCTTCGTGCACTTAAGTCGTCATTGTGCCTTTCGTATTATATCCCGGCGATATTTCTGTGTTTCATCGTCAATGCGCAGCTCCAAGGGATAGAGTAAAGCTGGAGTAGTGCATCGGAATCCAATCCTGATCTCCCAGGAAACGCTCAAAGCAAACCACTAACAATGAGAAGATTTGATCTTCTTGTATTCAAGTCTGGTTTGTGCTTTTTGTATTACATGCCGACGCAATTTCTGTGTTTCATCGTAAATGTGAAGGTCCAAGGGATAGAGTAAAGCTGCAGTAGCGCATCGGAATCTAATACTGATCTCCCACAAACGCTCAAAGCAAACCACAAACTATGAGAAGATTTAATCTTCTTGTACTTAAGTCGGCTTTGTGCCTTTTGTATTAAATCCCTACGCTATTTCTGTGTTTCATCGTAAATGTGAAGGTCCAAGGGATAAAGTAAAGCTGCAGTAGTGCATCTTAATCAAATACATCTCCCTCAGGAAACGCTCAAAAGAAACCACAAGCAGTGAGAAGAATTACTCTTCTTGTATATAAGTCGGCATTATGCCTTTTCTATTACATGCCGACGCAATTTCTGTGGTTCATCGTTAACGTGATGGGTCAAGGGATACAGTAAGGCTGCAGTAGTGCATCGGAATCAAATACGGATCTCCCAGGAAACGCTCAAAACAAACCACAAACAATAAGAAGATTTACTCTTCGTGTACTTCTGTCGTCATTGAGCCTTTTGTATTTAATACCAACACTATTTCTGTGCATCTTCCTCAATGTGCAGTTCCAAGGGACAGAGTAAAGATGGAGTAGTGCATCGGAAGCTAATACTGAACTCACAGGAAACGCTCTAAGCAAACCACAAACAATGAGAATATATACTCCTCTTGTACTTAAGTCGGCATTGTGCCTTTTGTATTAAATCCCGACGCAATTTCTGTGTTTCATCGTCAATGTGATGGTCCAACGGATAGAGTAATGGCGCAGTAGTGGATCGTTATCAAATACTGATCGCCTAGGAAACGCTCAAAGCTAACCACAAACAATGAGAAGATTTACACTTCCTGTTCTGAAGTAGGCATTGTGCCTTTTGTATTAAATCCCGACCCACTTTCTGTGTTTCATCGTCAATGTGAAGGTCAATGGGACAGAATAAAGCTGCAGTAGTGCATCGGAATCTAATAGTGATAACCCATGAGGCGCTCAAAGCAAACCACAAACAATTAGAAGATTTACTCTTCTTGTACTTAAGTCGGAATTGTGTCTTCCGCATTAAATCCCGACGCAATTTCTGTGTTTCATCGTCATAGTGAAGGTCCAAGGGATACAGTGACGCTGCAGTAGTGCATCGGAATTAATACCGATCTCCCAGGAAGCGCTCAAAGGAAACCACAAACAGTGAGAAGGCTTGATCTTCTTGTACTTAAGTCGGCTTTGTGCCTTTTGTGTTAAATCCCGACGCTATTTCTGTGTTTCATCGTTAATGTGAAGGTCCAAGGGATAGAGTAAAGCTGCAGTAGTGCTTCGGAATGTAATACTGATCTCACAGCAAACGCTCAAAGCAAATCACAAACAATGAGAAGATGTACCCTTCTTGTATTTAAGTCGGCATTGTGCCTTTTATATTAAATCCCGACGCTATATCTGTGTTTCATCGTAAATGTGAAGGTCCAAGGGATAGAGTAAAGCTGCAGTAGTGCATCGGAATCTAATACAGAAATCTCAGGAAACGCTCAAAGCAAACCACAAACAGTGAGAAGAATTACTCTTCCTGTACTTGAGGCGGCATTGTGCATTTGTGTTACATCCCGACGCAATTTCTGTGTTTCTTCGTCAATGTGAAGGACCAAGGGATGGAGTAAGGCGGCAGTAGTGCATCGGAATCTAATTCTGATCCCCCAAGAAACGCTCAAAGCAAACCACAAACAACTAGAAGATTTACTCTTCTTGTACTTAAGTCGGCATTGCGTCTTTTGCATTTAATCCCGACGCAATTTCTGGGTTTAATCGTCAATGTTAAGGGCCAAGGGATACAGTAACGCTGCAGTAGTGCATCGGAATCTAATACGGATCGCAAAGGAAACGTTCAAACCAAACCACAAACAATGAGAATATTTACAGTTCCTGTACTGAAGTCAGCATTGTCCCTTTTGTATTAAATCCCGACCCAATTTCTGTGTTTCATCGTCATTGTGAATGCCCAAGGGATAGAATAAAGCTGCAGTAGTGCATCGGAATCTAATAGCGATAACCCATGAAACGCTCCAAGCAAACCACAAACAATTAGAAGATTTACTCTTCTTGTACTTAAGTCGGCATTGTGTCTTTTGCATTAAACCCCGACACAATTTCTGGATTCTAACAACGGAATCTAATACTGATCTCCCAGGAAACGCTCAAAGCAAACCACAAACATTGAGAAGATTTACTCTTGGTGTACTTAAGTCGGCGTTGTGCCTTTCGTATTATATCCCGGCGATTTTTCTATGTTTCATCGTCAATGTGAAGCTCCAAGGGATAGAGTAAAGCTGCAGTAGTGTATCGGAATCTAATACTGATCTGCCAGGAAACATTCAAACAAACCACAAACAATGAGAAGATTTAACCTTCTTGTACGTAAGTCGGCATTGTGCATTTTGTATTAAATCCCGACGCAATTTCTGTGTTTTATTGTCAATGTGAATGTGAAAGGGATAGAGTAAAGCTGCAGTAGTGCGTCGGAATCTAATACTGATCTCCCAGGATACGCTCAAAGCAAATTACAAACAAAGAGAGTATTTACGCCTCTTGTACGTAAGACGGCAACGTGCCTTTTGTACTAAATCCCGACGCATTTTCTGTGTTTCATCATCAATGTAGAGGTCCAAGGGATAGAGTAAAGCTGCAGTAGTGCATCGGAATCTAATACTCATCTCCCATTAAACGCTCAAAGCAAACCACAAACAATGAGACAGTTTACACTTCTTGTACTTAAGTCGGTATTGTGCTTATTGTATTATATACCGACTCAATTACTCTTTTTCATCGTCAATGTGAAGGCCCGAGGGATAGAGTAAAGCTGCAGTAGTGCATCGGAATGTAATACTGATCTCCCAGGAAACGCTCCAAGCAATCCACAAACAAAGAGGATATATACTCTTTTTGTACATAAGTCGACATTGTGCCTTTTGTATTGTATCCCAAAACGATTTCTGTGTTTCAACGTCAATGTGAAGGTCCAAGGGATAGGGCAAAGCTGCAGTAGTGCAACGGAATCAAATACTGATCTCCCAGGAAGGGCTCAATTCTAACCAAAAACAATGACAAGATTTACTCTTCTTGTACTTAAGTCGGCGTCGTGTCTTTCGTATTATATCCCTGCGATATTTCAGTGATTCAGCGTCAATGTGAAGGTCCAAGTGATAGAGTGAAGCTGCAGTAGTGCTTCGGAATCTAGTACTGATACCCAGGAACGCCCAAATCAAACCACAAACAATAAGAAGATTTACTCTACTTGCACTTGAGTCCGCATTGTGCCTTTTGTATTTATTCCCGACACAATTTCAGTGTTTCATCGTCAATGTAAAGGTCCAAGGTATAGAGAAAAGCTGCAGTAGTGCATCGGAATCTAATACTGATCTCCCAGGAAACGCTCAAGGCAAACCACAAACAATGAGAAGTTTTACTCTTCTAGTACTTAAGTCGGCATTATGCCTTTTGTTTTAAACCCCGACGCTATTTCTGTGTTTCATCGTTAATGTGAAGCTCCAAGGGATAGAGTAAAGCTGCAGTAGTGCATCGGAATGTAATACAGATCTCCCAGGAAACGCCCAAAGCAAACCTCAAGCAGTGAGAACACTTACTCATCATATACTTATGTCGGCATTGTGCCTTTTGTATTAAATCCCAACGCAATTTATGTGTTTCATCCTCAATGTGAGGGTCCGAGGGATAGAGTAAAGCTGCAGTAGTGCATCGGAATCTAATACTGATTTCTCAGGAAACGCTCAAACAAACCACAAACAATGAGAAGATTTAACCTTCCTGTACTTATGTAGGCATTGTTCATTTTGAATTAAATCCCGACGCACTTTTGTGTTTCATCGTCAATGTGAAGGTCCAAGGGATAGAGTAAGGCTGCAGTAGTGCATCGGAATCTAATACTGATCTCCCAGGAAACGCTCAAAACAAACCACAAACGATGAGAAGATTTACTCTTCTTGTAATTACGTCGGCATTGTGCCTATTGTGTTAAATTCAGACGCTATTTCAGTTTTTCATCGTCAGTGTGAAGGTCCAAGGGATAGAGTAAAGCTGCAGTAGTGAATCGGAATCTAATACTGATTCCCCAGGAGACGCTCAAAGCAAACCACAAACAATGAGAAGATTTACTCTTCTAGTACTTAAGTCGGCATTGTGCATTTTGTATTAAATCCCGACGCTTTCATCTGTGTTTCATCGTCAATGTGGAGGTCCAAGGGATGGAGTGAAGCTACAGTAGTGCAACGGAATCTAATACCGATCTCCCAGGAAACGCTCACAGCAACCACATACAAAGAGAATATTTACTTTTCTTCTACTTCTGTCGGTACTGTGCCATTTCTATTAAATCCTGACGCATTTGCTGTGTTTCATCGTCAATGCAAAGGCACAAGGGATAGAGTACAGCTGCAGTAGTGCATCGGAATCTAGTACTGATTCCCCAGGAACGCTCCAAGCAAACCATAAACAATGAGATGATTTACTCTTCTTCTACTTAAGTCGACACTGTGCCTTTTGTATTAAATCCCGACGCCATTTCTGTGTTTCATCGTCTTTGTGAAGCTCCGTCGGATAGAGTAAAGCTGCAGTAGTGCATCGGAATCTAATACTGATCTCCCAGGAAACGCTTCAAGCAAACCACAAACAATGAGGGGATTTACTCTTCTTGCACTTAAGTCGGCATTGTCCCTTTTGTATTAAATACCGACACAATATCTGTGTTTTATCGTCAATGTGAAAGTCCAAGGGTTAGAGTAAAGCTGCAGTAGTGCATCGGAATCTAATACGGATCTCCCAGGAAACGCTCAAACCAACCACAAACAATGAGAAAATTTAACCTTCTTGTACTTAAGTCGGCTTTGTGCCCTTAGTCTTAGATCCCGACGCCATTTCGGTGTTTCATCGCCAATGTGAAGGATCAAGGGATAGAGTAAAGCTGCAGTAGTGCATCGGAATGTAATACTGATATCCCAGGAAACGCACAAAGCAAACCACAAACAATGAGAAGATTTATTCTTCTTGTACTCAAGTTGGCTTTGTGCCTTTTGTATTAAATACCGACGCAATATCTGTGTTTCATCGACAAAGAGAAAGTCGAAGGGATAGAGTAAAGTTGCAGTAGTGCATCGGAATCGAACACTGATCTCCCAGGAAACGCTCAGGGCAAACCACTGACAATGAGAAGATTTAATCTTCTTGTACTTAAGTTGGGATTGTGCCTTTAGTTTTAAATCCCGACGCAATATCTGTGTGGCATCGTCAATGAGAACGTCCAAAGGATAGATTAAAGCAGCAGTAGTGAACCCAAATCTAGTACTGATGTCTCACGAAACGCTCAAAGCGAACCACACACAATGAGAAGATATATTCTCCTTGCACTTAAGACGGCTTTGGGCCTTTTGTATTAAGTCCCCACGCCATCTCTGCGTTTCATCGCCAATGTGAAGGTCCAAGGGATAGAGTAAAGCTGCAGTAGTGCTTCGGAATGTAACACTGATATCCCAGGAACGCACAAAGCAAACAACAAACAATGAGAAGATTTACTTTTCATGTACTTAAGTCGGCATTGTGCCTTTAGTATTAAATCCCGACGCAATTTCTGTGTTTCATCGTCAATGGGACGGTCCAAGGGATATATTAAAGCAGCAGTAGTGCATCCGCTACTAGTACTGATCTCCCACGAAACGCTCAAAGCAAACCACAAACAATGTGAAGATTTACCCTTCTTGTACTTAAGTCGGCATTGTCCCTTTTGTATTAAATCCCGACGCAATTTCTGTGTTTCATCGTTAATGTGAACGTCCAAGGGATGGAGTAAAGCTGCAGTAGTGCATCGGAATCTGGTACTAATCCCCCAGGAAACGCTCAAAGCAAACCACAAACAAAAGGAACATTTACTCTTCTTGTACTTAAGTCTGCTTTGTGCCTTTTGTATTAAATCCCGACGCTATTTCAGTGTGTCATCGTCAATGTGAAGGTCCAAGGGATAGCGTAAAGCTGCAGTAGTGCATCGGAATCTGATACTGGTCTCCCAGGAATCGCTCAAAGCAAACCACAAACAAAAATAACATTTACTCTTCTTGTACTTATGTTGGCATTGTGCCTTTTGTATTAAATCCCGACGCAGATTTTGTGTTTCATCGTCACTGTGATGGTCCAAGGAATAGAGTAAAGCTGCAGTAGTGCATCGGAATCTAATACTGATCTCCCAGGAAACGCCCAAATCAAACCACAAACAAAGAGAGTATTTACTCCTCTTGTACTTATGTCGGCATTGTGCCTTTTGTATTAAATCCCGACGCATTTTCTGTGTTTCATTATCAATGTAAAGGTCCAAGGGATAGAGTAAAGCTGCAGTAGTGCATCGGAATCTAGTACTGATCCCCCACAAAACGTTCAAAGCAAACCACAAACAATGAGAAGCTTTACTCTACTTGTACTTAAGTCTGCATTGTGCCTTTTGTATTAAATCCCGACGCCATTTCTGTGTTTCATCGAAAATGTGAAGGTCCAAGTGATGGAGTAAAGCAGCGGTAGTGCATCTGAATCTAAGACTGATCTCCCAGGAAACGCTCAAAGCAAACCACAAACGGTGAGAGGATTTACTCTTCTTGTACTTAAGTTGGCATTGTGCCTTTTGTATCAAATCTCGACGCAATTTCAGTGTTTCATCGTCAATGTGAATGTCTAAGGGATAGAGTAAAGCTGCAGTAGTGCATCGGAATCTAATACTGATCTCCCAGGAAAGGCTCAAAGCAAACCACAAACAATGAGACAATTTACTCTTCTTGTACTTACAACGGTATTGTTCTTATTGTATTAAATACCGACTCAATTACTCTGTTTCATCGTCAATGTGAAGACCCGAGGGATGGAGTAAAGCTCCAGCAGTGTATCGGAATGTAATATTGATCTCCCAGGAAACGCTTCAACCAAACCACAACCAAAGAGAATATTTACTCTTCTTGTACATAAGTCGGCATTGTGCCTTCTGTATTGTATCCCGACACAATTTCTGTTTATCATCGTCAATGTTAAGGTCCTAGGGATAGGGAAAAGCTGCAGTAGTGCAACGGAATCAAATACTGATCACCCAGGAAACGTTCGAAGCTAACCAAAAACAATGAGAAGATTTACTCTTCTTGTGCTTAAGTCGGCGTTGTGCCTTTCGTATTATATCCTGGCGATATTTCTGTGTTTCATCGTGAATGTGAAGGTCCAAGGGATAGAGTAAAGCTGCAGTAGTGCATCGGAATCAAATACTGATCTCCAAGGAAACGCCCAAAGCAAACCACAAGCAATGAGAAGATTTACTCATCTTGTACGTAAGTCCGCATAGTGCCTTTTCTATTAAATCCCAATGCAATATCTGTGTCTCATCGTAAATGTGAAGGTCCAAGGGATGGAGTAACGCTGCAGCAGTGCTTCGGGATCTCATACTAATTTCCCAGGAAACGCTCAAAGCAAACCGCAAACAATGAGAAGATTTCTTCTACTTAAGTCGGCATTATGCCATCTGTATTAAATCTCGACGCACTTTTGTTGTTTTATCGCCAATGTGAAGGTGAAAGGGATATAGTAAAGCTGCAGTAGTGCATCGGAATCTAATACTGATCTCCCAGGAAACGCTCAAGGCAAACCACAAACAAGGAGAAGATTTACTCCTCTAGTACTTAAGTCGGCATTTTGCCTTTTGTTTTAAACCCCGACGCTATTTCTGTGTTTCATCGTCCATGTGAAGCTCCAAGGGATAGAGTAAAGCTGCAGTAGTGCATCGGAATGTAATACAGATCTCCCAGGAAACGCTCAAAGCAAACCACTAACAATGAGAATATTTACTGTTCTTGTACTTATGTCGGTATTGTGCTTTTTCTACTAAATCCCGACGCATTTTCTGTCTTTCACCGTCAATGTAACGGTCCAAGGGATAGGGGAAAGCTGCAGTAGTGCATCGGAATCTAGTACTGTTTTCCCAGGAACGCTCAAAGCAAACCACACACAATGAGAAGATTTACTCTTCTTGTACTTAAGTCGGCATTGTGCCTTTTGTATTAAATCGCAACGCAGTTTCTGTGTTTCATCGTCAATGTGAAGGTTTAAGAGATAGAGTAAAGCTGCAGTAGTGCATCGGAATCTAATACTGTTCTCCCAGGAAAAGCTCAAATAAACCACAAACAATGAGAAGATTTAACCTTCTTGTACTTAAGTCGGCATTGTGCATTTTGTATTAAATCCCGACGCAATTTCGGTGTTTCATCGTCAATGTTAAGGCCCAAGGGATTCAGTAAAGCTGCAGTAGTGCATCGGAATCTTGTACTGATTTCCCATGAAAGCTCAAAGCAAACCACAAACAATGAGATGATTTACTCTTCTTCTACTTAAGACGGCATTGTGCCTTTTGTATTATACCCCAAAGCAATTTATGTGTTTCATCCTCAATGTGAGGTTCCAAGGGATGGAGTAAAGCTGCAGTAGTGCGTCGGAATCTGTTACTGATCTCCCAGGAAACGCTCAAGGCAAACCACAAACAATGAGAAGGTTTACTCTTCTAATACTTAAGTCGGCATTGTGCCTTTTGTATTAAATCCCGACGCAATTTCTGTGTTTTATCGTCAATGTGAAGGGGAAAGGGATAGGATATACCTCCAGTAGTGCATCGGGATCAAGTAGTGATACCCCAGGAAACGCTCAAAGCAAACCACAAACAATGAGAAGATTTACTCTACTTGTACTTAGGTCGGCATTGTGCCTTCTGTATTAAATCCCGATGCAATTTCTGTGTTTCATCGTCAATGTGAAGGTCCAAGGAATAGAGTAAAGCTGCAGTAGTGCATCGGAATTTAATACTGATCTCCCAGGATAAGCTCAAAGCAAACCACAAGCGATGAGAAGATTTTCTCTTTTTTTACTTAAGTCGGCATTGTGCCTTTTGTATTAAATCCCGACGCTATTTCTGTGTTTCATTGTCAGTGTCAAAGTCCAAGGTATAGAGTTAAGCTGGAGTAGTGCATCGGAACCTAAGACTGATATCCCAGGAAACGCCCAAAGAACCTCAAGCAGTGAGAAGACTTACTCTTCCTGTACTTATGTCGGCATTGTGCCTTTTGTATTAAATCCCGACGCAATTTCTGTGTTTCATCGTCAATGCTAAGGCCCAAGCGATTCAGTAAAGCTGCAGTAGTGCATCGGAATCTTGTACTGATTTCCTATGAAAGCTCAAAGCAAACCACAAACAATGAGATGATTTACTCTTCTTCTACTTAAGACGGCATTGTGCCTTTTGTATTATATCCCAACGCAATTTATGTGTTTCATCCTCAATGTGAGGATCCAAGGGATAGAGTAAAGCTGCAGTAGTGCATCGGAATCTAATACTGATCTCTCAGGAAACGCTCAAACAAACCACACACAATGAGAAGATTTATCCTTCCTGTACTTATGTAGGCATTGTGCATTTTGAATTAAATCCCGACGCACTTTTGTGTTTCATCGTCAATGTGAAGGTCCAAGGGATAGAGTTAAGCTGCAGTAGTGCATCGGTATCTAGTACTGATTCCCGAGGAACGCTCAAAGCAAACCAAAAACAATCAGAGGATTTAACCTTCTAGTACCTAATTTGGCATTGTGCCTTTCGTATTAAATCCCGACAAAATATCTTTGGTTCATCGTTAATGTGAAGTTCCAAGGGATAGAGTAAAGCTGCAGTAGTACATCGGAATCTAATACTCATCTCCCTGGAAACGCTCAAAGCAAGCCTCAAACAATGAGACGGTTTCCCCTGCTTGTACTTAAGTCGGCATTGTGCCTTTTGTATTAAATCCCGACGCAATGTCTGTCTTTCATCGTCAATGTAATGGTCCAAGGGATAGAGTAAAGCTGCAGTAGTGCATCGGAATCTAACACTGATGTCCCAGGAAACGCTCAAAGCAAACAACAAACAATGTGATGGTTTACTCTTCTCGTACTTAAGTCGACATTGTGCTTTTTGTATTGAATCCCGGCGCAATTTCTGTGTTTCATCGTCAATGAGAAGGTCCAAAGGATGGAGTGGAGCTGCAGTGGTGACTTGGAATCTAATGCTGATCCCTCAGGAAACGCTCAAAGCAATCCACAAACAATGGGGAGATTTACTTAATTTGTACTTAAGTTGGCATTGTGCCTTTTGCTCTAATCTCGACGCAATTTATGTGTTTCATCGCAATGTGACGGTCCAAGGGATAGAGTAAAGCTGCCGTAGTGGATCGGAATCTAATACTGATCTCCCAGGAAACTCCCAAAGCAAGCCACAAACAATGGGAAGATTTAACCTTCTTGTACTTAAGTCAGCATTGTGCCCTTTGTCTTAAATCCCGACGCCATTTCGGTATTTTATCGAGAACGTGAAAGTCCAAGGGATAGAGTATACTTGCAGTATGCATCGGAATCGAACACTGATCTCCAAGGAAACGATCAAAGCAAACCACGGACACTGAGAAGATTTAGTCTTCTTGCACTTAAGTCGGCTTTGTGCCATTAGTATTAAATCCCGACGCAATTTCTGTGTGTCATCGTCAATGAGAAGGTCCAAGGGATAGATTAATGCAGCAGTGGTGCACCCGAATCTAGTACTGTTCTCTCACGAAACGCCCAAGCAAACCACAAACAATGAGAAGATATACTCTCCTTGTCCTTAAGACGGCATTGGGCCTTTTGTATTCAATCCAGACGCAATTTCTGTGTCTCATCGTCAATGTGAAGGTCCAAGGGATAGAGTAATGCTGCAGTAGTGCATCGGAATCTAATACTGATCCCAAAGGAAACGTTCATGACAAACCACAAACAATGAGAAGATGTACTCTCCTTGTCCTTAAGTCGGCATTGTGCCTTTTGTATTAAATCCAGACACAATTTCTGTGTTTCATCGTCAATGTGAAGGTCCAAGGAAAGGGTAAAGCTGCAGTAGTGCATCGAAATCTAATACTGATCTCCCAAGAAACGCTCAAATCAAACCACAAAGAAAGAGATTTATTTCTCCTAGTGTATTTAAGTCGGCATTGTGCCTTCTGTATTAAATCCCGACGCATTTTCTGTGTTTCATCGACAATGTGAAGGTCCAAGGGATAGAGTAAACCTGCAGTTGTGCATCGGAATCTAGTACTGAGCCCCCTGGAAACGCTCAAAGCAAACCAAATACAATGAGAACATTTACTCCTCTTGTACTTAAATCGGCATTGTGCCTTTTGTATTAAATCCCGACGCAATTTCAGTGTTCTTCGTCAATATGAAGGTCCAAGGGAAAGAGTAAAGCTGCATTAGTGGATCGGACTCTAATACTGATATCCCAAGAAATGCTCAAAACAAACCTCAAACAACGAGAATATTTACTCTCCTTGTACTTAAGGTGGCATTGGGCGTTTTGTGTTAAATCCCGACGCAATTTCTGTGTTTCATCCTCGATATCAAGTTCCAAGGGATAGAGTAAAGCTCCAGCATTGCATCGGAATCTAATACTGATCACGCAGGAATAGCACAAAGCAAACCACAATGATGGTGGATATATACTCCTCTTGTACTTAGGTCAGCATTGTGCATTTTGTATTAAATCCCGACGCATTATCTGTGTTTCATCATCAAAGCGAAGGTCCAAGGGATAGCGTAAAGCTGCAGTAGTGCATCGGAATCTAACACTGATCTCTCTGGAAACGGTCAAAGCAAACCAGAAACAATGAGAACATCTACTCTTCTTGTACTTAAGTCGGCTTTGTGCCATCTGTATCATATCCCGATGCCATTTCTGTGCTCCATCGTCAATGTGAAGGTCCAAGGGATAGAGTAAAGCTGCAGTACTGCATCGGAATCTAAAACTGATCTCCCAGGATACGCTCAAAGCAAACCACAAGCAATGAGAAGATTTATTCTGCGTGTACTTAAGGCGGCCTTGTGCCTTTTGTACTAAATCCCGACGCAATTTCTGTGTTTTATCGTCAATGTGAAGGTCAAAGGGATAGAGTAAAGCTGCAGTAGTGCTTCAGAATCTAATACTGATCTCCCAGGAAACGCTCAAAGCAAACCACAAACAATGATATGATTTAACCTTCTTGTACTTAATTTGGCACTGTGCATTTCGTATTAAATCCCGACGCAATTTCTGTGGTTCATCGTTAAAGTGAAGCTCCAAGGGATAGAGAAAAGCTGCAGTAGTGCATCAGAACCTAATACTGATCGCCCTAGAAACGCTCAAAGCAAACCACAAACAATGAAAAGATTTCCCCTGCCTGTACTTAAGTCGGCATTCTGCATTTGTATTAAATCCCGACGCAATGTCTGTGTTTCATCGTCAATGTGAAGGTCCAAAGGATAGAGTAAAGCTGCAGTAGTGAATCGGAATCTGATACTGATCCCCCAGGAATCGCTCACAGCAAACCTCAAACAATGTGAAGATTTACTAAATTTGTACTTAAGTTGGCATTGTGCCTTTTGCTTTATACCCCGTCGCAATTTCTGTGTTTCATTGTCAATGTGAAAGTCCAAGGGATAGAGTAAAGCTGCAGTAGTGCTTCGGATTCTAATACTGATCCCAAAGGAAACGCTCATGGCAAACCACAAACAATGAGATTATTTTCTCCTCTTGTACTTAAGTCGGCATTGTGCCATCTGCATTAAATCCCGACGCATTTTCTGTGTTTCATTGCCAATGTGAAGGTGCAAGGGATATAGTAAACCTGCAGTTGTGCATCGGAATCTAGTACTGAACCCCCACGAAACGGTCAAAGGAAACCACACACTATGAGAAGACTTACTCTTCTTGTACTTAAGTCGGCATTGTGCCTTTTGTATTAAATCCCGACGCTATTTATGTGTTTCATCGACTATGTGAAAGTCCAAATGATAGAGGGAGTTGCAGTAGTGCATCGGAATCTAATAGTGATCTCCCAGGAAACGCTCAAAGCAAACCACAAACAATGAGAAGGTTTACTCTTCTTGTACTTAACTCGGTATTGTGCCTTTTGTATTACATTCCGAAGAAATTTCTGTGTTTTATTGTCATTGTGAAGGTGAAAGGGATAGAGTAAAGCTGCAGTAGTGCATCGGTATCTAGTACTGATTCCCCAGGAACGCTCAAAGCAAACCAAAAACATTCAGAGGATTTAACCTTCTAGTACCTAATTTGGCATTGTGCCTTTCGTATTAAATCCCGACACAATTTCTGTGGTTAGTCGATAATGTGAAGTTACAAGGGATAGAGTAAAGCTGCAGTAGTGCATCGGAATCTAATACTGATCTCTATGGAAACTCTCAAAGCGAACCACAATCAATGAGAAGGTTTCCCCTGCTTGTACTTAAGTCGGCATTGTGCTTTTTGTATTAAATCCCGACACAATGTCTGTGTATCATCGTCAATGTGAAGGTCCAAGGGATAGAGTAAAGCTGCAGTAGTGCATCGGAATGTAATACTGATATCCCAGGAAACTCACAAAGCAAACCACAAACAATGAGAAGATTTACTCTTCTTGAACTCAAGTTGGCATTGTGCCTTTTGTATTAAATCCCGACGCAATATCTGTGCTTCATCGACAATGTGAAAGTCCAAGGGATAGAATAAACTTGCAGTAGTGCATCGGAATCTGATACAGATCTATCAGGAAACGCTCAAAGCAAACCACAAGCAATCTGAAGATTTAACCTTCTTGTACCTAATTTGGCATTGTGCCTTTCCTATTAAATACTGACACAATTTCTGTGGTTCATAGTTAATGTGAAAATCCTAGGGATAGAGTAAAGCTGCAGTAGTGCATCGGAATCTAATACTGATCTCCCTGGAAAAGCTAAAAAAGCAAACCACAAACAATGAGAAGGTCTCCGCTGCTTGTACTTAAGTCGGCATTGTGCTTTTTGTATTAAATCCTGAAGCAATGTCTGTGTTTCATCGTCAATGTAAAGGTCTAAGGGATACAGTAAAGTTGCAGTAGTGCAACGGAATCTAACACTGATCTCCCAGGAAACGTTCAAAGCAAGCAACAAACAATGTGAAGGTTTACTCTTCTTGTGCGTAAGTCGGCATTGTGCTTTTTGTATTGATTCCCGGCGCAATTTCTATGTTTCATCGTCAATGTGAAGGTCCAAAGGATAGAGTAAAGCTGCAGTGGTGACTCGGAATCTAATGCTGATCCCTTAGGAAACGCTCAAAGCAATCCACACACAATGGGGAGATTTACTAAATTTGTACTTCAGTTGGCATTGTGCCTTTTGCTTTAAATCCCGACGCAATTTCTGTGTTTCATCGTCAATGTGAAGGGATAGAGTAATACTGATCTCCCAGGAAACGCCCGAAGCAAACCACAATCAATGAGAAGATTTACTATTCTTGTACTTAAGTAGGCATTGTGCCTTTTGTTTAAAATCCCGACGCAATTTCTGTGTCTCATCGTCAATGTGAAGGTCCAAGGGATAGAGTAAACCTGCAGTAGTGCATCGGAATCTAATACTGATCCCAAAGGATACGTTCATGACAAACCACAAACAATGAGAAGATTTACTCTCCTTGTCCATAAGTCGGCATTGTGCCTTCTGTATTAAATCCACACGCAATTTCTGCGTTTCATCGTCAATGTGAAGGTCCAAAGAAAGGGTAAAGCTGCAGTAGTGCATCGAAATCTAATACTGATCTCCCAGGAAACGCTCAAATCAAACCACAAAGAAAGTGATTTTTTTCTCCTCGTGCACTTAAGTCGGCATTGTGCCTTCTGTATTAAATCCCGACGCAATTTCTGTGTCTCATCGTGAATGTGAAGGTCCAAGGGATAGAGTAAACCTGCAGTTGTAATTCGGAATCTAGTACTGAGCCCCCTGGAGACGCTCAATGCAAACCAAATACAATGAGAACATTTAATCCTCTTGTACTTAAGTCGGCATTGTGCATTTTGTATTAAATCCCGACGCAAATTCTGTGTTTCTTCGTCAATGTGAAGGTCCAAGGGATAGAGTAAAGCTGCATTAGTGGATCGGAATCTGATATTGATCTACCAAGAATTGCTCAAAACAAACCTCAAACAACGAGAATATTTACTCTCCTTGTACTTAAGGTGGCATTGGGCGTTTTGTGTTAAATCCCGACGCCATTTCTGTGTTTCATCGTCTATGTGAGGGTCCAAGGGATAGAGTAAAGCAGCAGTATTGCATCGGAATCTAATACTGAACTCCCACGAGTAGCTTAAAGCAAACCACAAAGATAGAGAATATTTACTCCGCTTGTACTTAGGTCAGAAATGTGCATTTTGTATTAAATCCCGACGCATTATCCTTGTTGCATCATCAATGTGAGGTCCAAGGGATAGCGTAAAGCTGCAGTAGTGCATAGAAAACTAATACTGAACTCCCAGGAAACAATCAAAGCAAACCACACACAATGAGAAGATTTACTCTTCTTGTACACAAGTCGGCATTGTGCCTTTTGTATTAAAGTGCGACGCAATTTCTGTGATTCATGGACAGTGTGAAAGTCCAAGGGATAGAGTGAAGCAGCAGTAGTGCATCGAAATCTAATACTGATCTCCCTGGAAACGCTCAAAGCAAACCACAAACAATGAAAAGAATTACTGTTCTTGTAATAAAGTCGGCATTGTGCTATTTGTATTATATCCCGACGCAATTAATGTCCTTCGTCGTCAATGTGAAGGTCCAAGTGATAGAGTCAAGCTGCAGTAGTGCATCGGAATCTGATACTGATCTCCCAGGAAACGCTCAAAGCAAACCACAAGCAATGAGAAGATTTAATCTACTTGTACTTAAGGCGGCATTATGCCTTTTGTATTAAATCGCGTCGCAATTACTGAGTTTCATCGTCAATGTGAAGGTCCAGGGGATAGAGTAAAGCTGCAGCAGTGCATCGGAATCTAATACTGATCTCCCAAGAAACGCTCAAAGCAAACCAGAAACAATGAGAACATTTACTCCTCTTGTACTTAAATCGGCATTATGCCTTTTGTATTAAATCCCGACGCAATTTCAGTGTTCTTCGTCAATGTGAAGGTCCAAGGGAAAGACTAAAGCTGCATTAGTGGATCGGACTCTAATACTGATATCCCAAGAAATGCTCAAAACAAACCTCAAACAACGAGAATATTTACTCTCCTTGTACTTAAGGTGGCATTGGGCGTTTTGTGTTAAATCCCGACGCCATTTCTGTGTTTCATCCTCTATATCAAGTTCCAAGGGATAGAGTAAAGCTGCAGCATTGCATCGGAATCTAATACTGATCACCCAGGAATAGCACAAAGCAAACCACAATGATGGACGATATTTACTCCTCTTGTACTTAGGTCAGCATTGTGCATTTTGTATTAAATCCCGACGCATTATCTGTGTTTCATCATCAATGCGAAGGTCCAAGGGATAGCGTAAAGCTGCAGTAGTGCATCGGAATCTAACACTGATCTCCCTGGAAACGCTCAAAGCAATCCAGAAACAATGAGAACATCCACTCTTCTTGTACTTAAGTCGGCTTTGTGCCATTTGTATCATATCCCGATGTCATTTCTGTGCTCCATCGTCAATGTGAAGGTCCAAGGGATAGAGTAAAGCTGCAGTACTGCATCGGAATCTAATACTGATCTCCCAGGATACGCTCAAAGCAAACCACAAGCAATTAGAAGATTTATTCTGCGTGTACTTAAGGCGGCCTTGTGCCTTTTGTACTAAATCCCGACGCAATTTCTGTGTTTTATCGTCAATGTGAAGGTCAAAGGGATAGAGTAAAGCTGCAGTAGTGCTTCAGAATCTAATACTGATCTCCCAGGAAACGCTCAAAGCAAACCACAAACAATGATATGATTTAACCTTCTTCTACTTAATTTGGCACTGTGCCTTTCGTATTAAATCCCGACGCTATTTCAGTGGTTCATCGTTAAAGTGAAGCTCCAAGGGATAGAGAAAAGCTGCAGTAGTGCATCAGAATCTAATACTGATCTCCCTAGAATCGCTCAAAGCAAACCTCAAACAATGAAAAGATTTTCCCTGCCTGTACTTGAGTCGGCATTCTGCATTTGTATTAAATCCCGACGCAATGTCTGTGTTTCATCGTCAATGTGAAGGTCCAAGGGATGGAGTAAGGCTGCAGTAGTGCATCGGAATCTATTAATGTTCTCCCAGGAGACGCTCAAAGCAAACCACAAACAATGAGAAGATTTACATTTCTTGTACTTAAGTCGGCAATGTGCCTATTGTATTAAATCCCGACGCAATTTCTGTGTTTCATAGTCAATGTGAAGGTCCAAAGGATAGAGTAAAGCTGCAGTAGTGAATCGGAATCTGATACTGATCCCCCAGGAGTCGCTCAAAGCAAACCTTAAACAATGTGAAGATTTACTAAATTTGTACTTAAGTTGGCATTGTGCCTTTTGCTTTATATCCCGTCGCAATTTCTGTGTTTCATCGTCAATGTGAACGTCCAAGGGATAGAGTAAAGCTCCAATAGTGGATCGGAATCTAATACTGATCTCCCAGGAAACGCCCAAAGCAAACCACAAACAATGAGAAGATTTACTATTCTTGTACTTAAGTTGGCATTGTGCCTTTTGTTTTAAATCCCCACGCTATTTCTGTGTTCCATCGTCAATGTGATGTTCCAAGGGATAGAGTAAAGCTGCAGTAGTGCATCGGAATCTAATACGGATCTCCCAGGAAATGCTCTAAGCAAACCACAAACAATGAGAAGATTTACTCTTCTTGTACTCAAGTTGGCATTGTGCCTTTTGTATTAAATCCCGACGCAATTTCTGTGTTTCATCGTCATTGAGAAGGTCCAAGGGATAGGTTAAAGCAGTAGTAGTGCATCCGAATCTAGTACTGATCTCCCACGAAACGCTCAAATCGAACCACAAACAATGAGAAGATGTACCCTTCTTGTACTTAAGACGGCATTGGGCGTTTTGTATTAAATCCCGATGCAATTTCTGTGTTTCATTGTCAATGTGAAGGTCGAAGGGATAGAGTAAAGCTGCAGTAATGCATCGGATTCTAATACCGATCCCAAAGGAAACGCTCATGGCAAACCAAAATCAATGAGATTATTTTCTCCTCTTGTACTTAAGTCGGCATTGTGCCATCTGCATTAAATCCCGACGCATTTTCTGTGTTTCATTGCCAATGTGAAGGTCCAAGGGATATAGTAAACCTGCAGTTGTCCATCGGAATCTAGTACTGAACCCCCAGGAAACGGTCAAAGGAAACTACACACAATGAGAAGACTTACTCTTCATGTACTTAAGTCGGCATTGTGCCTTTTGTATTAAATCCCGACGCAATTTATGTGTTTCATCGACTATGTGAAAGTCCAAATGATAGAGGGAGTTGCAGTAGTGCATCGGAATCTAATAGTGATCTCCCAGGAAACGCTCAAAGCAAACCACAAACAATGAGAAGGTTTACTCTTCTTGTACTTAACTCTGTATTGTGCCTTTTGTATTACATTCCGAAGAAATTTCTGTGTTTTATTGTCATTGTGAAGGTGAAAGGGATAGAGTAAAGACGCAATAGTGCATCGGAAACTAGTACTGATTCCCCAGGAACGCGCAAACCAATCCAAAACCAATGAGAAGAATTACTCCCCTTGTACTTAAGTCGGCATTGTGCATTATTATTATATCCCGACGCAATTTCTGTGTTTTATCGTCAATGTGAGGGTGAAAGGGATAGAGTAAACCTGCAGTTGTGCATCGGAATCTAATACTGATCTCCCAGGAAACGCTCAAAGCAAACCACAAACAATCATAAGTTTTAACCTTCTAGTACCTAATTTGGCATTGTGCCTTTCGTATTAAATCCCGACACAATTTCCGTGGTTCGTCGATAATGTGAAGTTATAAGGGATGGAGTAAAGCTGCAGTAGTGCATCGGGATCTAATACTGATCTCTATGGAAACTCTCAAAGCAACCACTAACAATGAGAAGGTTTCCTCTGCTTGTACTTATGTCGGCATTGTACTTTTTGTATTAAATCCCGACACAATGTCTGTGTATCATCGTCAATGTGAAGGTCCAAGGGATAGAGTAAAGCTGCAGAAGTGCATGGAAAACTAATACTGAACTCCCAGGAAACAATCAAAGCAAACCACACACAATGAGAAGATTTACTCTTCTAGTACACAAGTCGACATTGTGCTTTTTGTATTGAATCCCGGCGCAATTTCTGTGTTTCATCGTCAATGTGAAGGTCCACAGGATAGAGTAAAGCTGCAGTGGTGACTCGGAATCTAATACTGATCCCTCAGGAAACGCTCAAAGCAATCCACAAACAATGGGGAGATTTACTAAATTTGTACTTAAGTTGGCATTGTGCCTTTTTCTTTAAATCCCGACGCAATTTCTATGTTTCATCGTCAATGTGAAGGTCCTAGGTATAGAGTAAAGCTGCAGTAGTAAATCGGAATCTAATACTAATCTCCCAAGAAACACCCAAAGCAAATTACAAACAATGAGAAGATTTACTATTCTTGTACTTAAGTCTGCATTGTGCCCTTTGTCTTAAATCCCGACGCCATTTCGGTGTTTCTTCGCCAATGTGAAGGTCCAAGGGATAGAGTAAATCTGCAGTAGTGCATCGGAATGTAATACTGATATCCCAGGAAAATCACAAAGCAAACCACAAACAATGAGAAGATTTACTCTTCTTGAACTTAAGTTGGCATTGTGCCTTTTGTATTAAATCCCGACGCAATATCTGTGCCACATCGACAATGTGAAAGTCCAAGGGATAGAATAAACTTGCAGTAGTGCATCGGAATCTGATACAGATCTATCAGGAAACGCTCAAAGCAAACCACAAGCAATCTGAAGATTTAACCTTCTTGTACCTAATTTGGCATTGTGCCTTTCCTATTAAATACTGACACAATTTCTGTGGTTCATAGTTAATGTGAAAATCCAAGGGATAGAGTAAAGCTGCAGTAGTGCATCGGAATCTAATACTGATCTCCCTGGAAAAGCTAAAAAAGCAAACCACAAACAATGAGAAGGTTTCCGCTGCTTGTACTTAAGTCGGCATTGTGCCTTTTGTATTAAATCCTGACGCAATGTCTGTGTTTCATCGTCAATGTAAAGGTCTAAGGGATACAGTAAAGCTGCAGTAGTGCAACGGAATCTAACACTGATCTCCCAGGAAACGCTCATAGCAAGCAACAAACAATGTGAAGGTTTACTCTTCTTGTGCGTAAGTCGGCATTGTGCTTATTGTATTGAATCCCGGCGCAATTTCTATGTTTCATCGTCAATGTGAAGGTCCAAAGGATAGAGTAAAGCTGCAGTGCTGACTCGGAATCTAATGCTGATCCCTTAGGAAACGCTCAAAGCAATCCACAAACAATGGGGAGATTTACTAAATTTGTACTTCAGTTGGCATTGTGCCTTTTGCTTTAAATCCCGACGCAATTTCTGTGTCTCATCGTCAATGTGAAGGTCCAAGGGATAGAGTAAACCTGCAGTTGTAATTCGGAATCTAGTACTGAGCCCCCTGGAAACGCTCAAAGCAAACCAAATACAATGAGAACATTTACTCCTCTTGTACTTAAGTCGGCATTGTGCCTTTTGTATTAAATCCCGAAGCAAATTCTGTGTTTCTTCGTCAATGTGAAGGTCCAAGGGATAGAGTAAAGCTGCATTAGTGGATCGGACTCTGATACTGATCTCCCAAGAATTGCTCAAAACAAACCTCAAACAACGAGAATATTTACTCTCCTTGTACTTAAGGTAGCATTGAGCGTTTTGTATTAAATCCCGACGTAATTTCTGTGTTTCATCGTCTATGTGAAGGTCCAAGGGATAGAGTAAAGCTGCAGTATTGCATCGGAATCTAATACTGAACTCCCAGGAGTAGCTTAAAGCAAACCACAAAGATAGAGGATATTTACTCTTCTCGTACTTAGGTCAGAATTGTGCATTTTGTATTAAATCCCGACGCATTATCCTTGTTGCATCATCAATGTGAGGTCCAAGGGATAGCGTAAAGCTGCAGTAGTGCATGGAAGACTAATACTGAACTCCCAGGAAACAATCAAAGCAAACCACACACAATGAGAAGATTTACTCTTCTTGTACACAAGTCGGCATTGAGCCTTTTGTATTAAATCGCGACGCAATTTCTGTGATTCATGGACAGTGTGAAAGTCCAAGGGATAGAGTGAAGCTGCAGTAGTGCATCGAAATCTAATACTGATCTCCCTGGAAACGCTCAAAGCAAACCACAAACAATGAGAAGATTTACTGTTCTTGTAATAAAGTCGGCATTGTGCTTTTTTATTATATCCCGACGCAATTTATGTCCTTCGTCGTCAATGTGAAGGTCCAAGTGATAGAGTCAAGCTGCAGTAGTGCATCGGAATCTGATACTGATCTCCCAGGAAAGGCTCAAAGCAAACCACAAGCAATGAGAAGATTTGCTCTTCTTGTACTTAAGCCGGCATTGTGCCTTTTGTATTAAATACTGACTCTATTTCTGAGTTCCATCGTCAATGTGAAGGTCCAAGGGATAGAGTAGAGCTGCAGTAGTGCATCGGAATCTAGTACTGCTCCCACAGGGAACGCTCAAAGCAAACTACAAACAGTGAGAAGATTTACTCTTCTTGTATTTATGTCAGGTTTGTGCAATTTGTATTAAATCCCGAAGCAATTTCTGTGTTTTATCGTCAATGTGAAGCTCCAAGGGATAGAGAAAAGCTGCAGTAGTGCATCAGAATCTAATACTGATCTCCCTGGAAACGCTCAAAGCAAACCACACACAATGAAAAGATTTCCCTTGCCTGTACTTAAGTCGGCATCGTGCCTTTTGTATTAAATCCCGATGCAATGTCTGTGTTTCATCGTCAATGTGAAGGTCCGAAGGATAGAGTAAAGCTGGAGTAGTGCATCGGAATCTAATAGTGATCTCCCAGGAATCGCTCAAAGCAAACCACAAACAATGAGAAGATATACTCTTCTTGTGCTCAAGTTGGCATTGTGCCTTTTGTATTAAATCCCGACGCAATTTCTGTGTTTCATCGTCAATGAGAAGGTCCAAGGGGTAGATTATAGCGGTAGTAGTGCATACGAATCTAGTAGTGATCTCCCACGAAACGCTCAAATCAAACCACAAACAATGAGAAAATATACTCTTCTTGTACTTAAGACGGCATTGTGCCTTCTGTATTAAATCCCGACGCAATTTATGTGTTTCGTCGTCAATGTGAAGGGCCAAGGGATAGAGTAAACCTGCAGTTGTAATTCGGAATCTAGTACTGAGCCCCCTGGAAACGCTCAAAGCAAAACAAATACAATGAGAACATTTACTCCTCTTGTACTTAAGTCGGCATTGTGCCTTTTGTATTAAATCCAGACACAATTTCTGTGTTTCATCGTCTATGTGATGGTCCAAGGGATAGAGTAAAGCTGCAGTATTGCATCGGAATCTAATACTGAACTCCCAGGAATAGCACAAAGCAAACCACAAAGATAGAGGATACTTACTCCTCTTGTACTTAGGTCAGAATTGTGCATTTTGTATTAAATCCCGACGCATTATCCTTGTTGCGTCATCAATGTGAGGTCCAAGGGATAGCGTAAAGCTGCAGTAGTGCATAGAAAACTAATACTGAACTCCCAGGAAACAATCAAAGCAAACCACACACAATGAGAAGATTTACTCTTCTTGTACACAAGTCGGCATTGTGCCTTTTGTATTAAATCGCGACGCAATTTCTGTGATTCATGGACAGTGTGAAAGTCCAAGGGATAGAGTGAAGCTGCAGTAGTGCATCGAAATCTAATACTGATCTCCCTGGAAACGCTCAAAGCAAACCACAAACAATGAGAAGATTTACTGTTCTTGTAATAAAGTCGGCATTGTGCTTTTTGAATTATATCCCGACGCAATTTATGTCCTTCGTCGTCAATGTGAAGGTCCAAGTGATAGAGTCAAGCTGCAGTAGTGCATCGGAATCTGATACTGATCTCCCAGGAAACGCTCAAAGCAAACCACAAGCAATGAGAAGATTTAATCTACTTGTACTTAAGGCGGCATTATGCCTTTTGTATTAAATCGCGACGCAATTTCTGAGTTTCATCGTCAATGTGAAGGTCCAGGGGATAGAGTAAAGCTGCAGTAGTGCATCGGAATCTAATACTGATCTCCCAGGAAACGCTCAAAGCAAACCAGAAACAATGAGAAGATCTACTCTTCTTGTACTTAAGTCTGCTTTGTGCCTTTTGTATTAAACCCCGATGCAATTTCTGTGTTCCATCGTCAATGTGAAGGTCCAAGGGATAGAGTAAAGCTGCAGTATTGCATCGGAATCTAATACTGATCTCCCAGGAAAGACTTAAAGCAAACAACAAACAGCGAGAAGACTTACACTTCTTGCAATTATGCCGGCATTGTGCCTTTTGTATTAAATGCCGACTCTACTTCTGAGTTCCATCGTCAATGTGAAGGGCCAAGGGATAGAGTAAAGCTGCAGTAGTGCATCAGATTCTAATACGGATCTCCCAGGAAACGTTCAAAGCAAACCACAAATTATGAGAATATTTAACCTTCTTGTACTTAAGCCGGCATTGTGCCTTTCGTATTAAATCCCGACGCAATTTCTGGTTTCATCGTCAATGTGAAGGTCCAAGGATAGAGTAAAGCTGCAGTAGTGCATCGGAATCTAGTACTGATCCCACAGGGAACGCTCAAAGCAAACCACAAACAGTGAGAAGATTTACTCTTCTTGTACTTATGTCAGCTTTGTGTCTTTTGTATCAAATCTCGACGCAAATTCTGTGTATCATTGACTATGTGAGACTACAAGGTATAGAGCAAAGCTGCAGTAGTGCATCAGCGTCCAATATTGAACTCACAGGGAACGTTCAAACAAACCACAAACAATAACAGGATTTAACCTTCCTCTACTTAAGTCGGCTTTGTGCAATTTGTATTAAATCCCGACGCAATTTCTGTGTTTCATCGTCAATGTGAAGGTCCAAGAGATAGAGTAAACCTGCAGTTGTGAATCGCAATCTAGTACTGAGCCCCCGGGAAACGCTCAAAGCAAACCAAATACAATGAGAACATTTACTCCTCTTGTACTTAAGTTGGCATTGAGCTTTTTGTATTAAATCCCGACGCAATTTCTGTGTGTCATCGTCAATGTGAAGGTCCAAGGGATAGAGTAAAGCTACAGTGGCGCATCGGAACCTAATACTGATACCCAGGAAACGCTCAAAGCAAACCACAAACGATGAGCAGATTTACTCTTCTTTTACTTAATTCGGCATTGTGCCTTTTGTGTTAAATACCGACACTATTACTGTGCTTCATCGACAATGTGAATGTCCACGGCATAGAGTAAAGCTGCAGTAGTGCATCGGAATCTAGTACTGATCCCACAGGGAACGCTCAAAGCAAACTACAAACAGTGAGATGATTTACTCTTCTTGTACTTATGTCAGCTTTGTGTCTTTTGTATTAAATCTCGACGCAATTTCTGTGTATCATCGACTATGTGAGACTCCAAGGTATTGAGCAAAGCTGCAGTAGTGCATCAGAGTCCAATACTGAACTCCCAGGGAACGTTCAAACAAACCACAAACAATGAGAGGATTTAACCTTCTTCTACTTAAGTCGGCTTTGTGCAATTTGTATTAAATCCCGACGCAATTTCTGTGTTTCATCGTCAATGTGAAGGTCCAAGGGATAGAGTAAAGCTGCAGTAGTGCATCGGAATCTAATACTGTGCACCCACGACACGCTCAAAGCAAACCACAAACAATGTGAAGATTTACTCTCCTTGTTCTTAAGTCGGCATTGTGTATTTTGTATTAGATCCCGACACAATTTCTGTGATTTATCGTCAATGTGAAGCTCCAAGGGATAGAGAAAAGCTGCAGTAGTGCATCAGAATCTAATACTGATCTCCCTGGAAACGCTCAAAGCAAACCACAAACAATGAAAAGATTTCCCCTGCCTGTACTTAAGTCGGCATCGTGCCTTTTGTATTAAATCCCGATGCAATGTCTGTGTTTCATCGTCAATGTGAATGTCCAATAGATAGAGTAAAGCTGCAGTAGTGCATCGGAATCTAATAGTGATCTCCCAGGAATCGCTCAAAGCAAACCCCAAACAATGTGAAGATTTAGTAAATTTGTAATTAAGTTGGCATTGTGCTTTTGCTTTATATCCCGACGCAATTTCTGTGTTTCATCGTCAATGTGAACGTCCATGGGATAGAGTAAAGCTGCAGTAGTGGATCGGAATCTAATACTGATCTCCCAGGAAACGCCCAAAGCAAACCACAAACAATGAGAAGATTTACTATTCCTGTACTTAAGTTGGCATTGTGCCTTTTGTTTTAAATCCCCACGCAATTTCTGTGTTCCATCGTCAATGTGAGGTTACAAGGGATACATTAAAGCTGCAGTAGTGCATCGGAAACTAATATGGATCTCCCAGCAAACGCTCAAAGCAAACCACAAACAATGAGAAGATTTAAACTTCTTGTACTTAAGTCGGCATTGTGCTTTTTGAATTAAATCCCGACGCCATTTCTGTGTTTCATCGCCAATGTGAGGGTCCAAGGGATAGAGTAAAGCTGCAGTAGTGCATCGGAATGTAATACTGATATCCCAGGAATCGCACAAAGCAAACCACAAACAATGAGAAGATATAATCTTCTTCTACTCAAGTTGGCATTGTCCCTTTTGTATTAAATCCCGACGCCCCCGGGAAACGGTCAAAGGAAACCACATACAATGAGAACATTTACTCCTCTTGTACTTAAGTCGGCATTGAGTGTTTTCTATTAAATCCTGACGCAATTTCTGTGTTTCATCGTCTATGTGAAGGTCCGAGGAATAGAGTAAAGCTGCAGTATTGCATCGGAATCTAATACTGATCTCCCAGGAATTACTCAAAGCAAACCACAAACATAGTGAATATTTACTCCTCTTGTACTTAGGTCAGCATTGTGCATTTTGTATTAAATCCCGACGCATTATCTGTGTTTCATCATCAATGTGAAGGTCGAAGGGATACCGTAAAGCTGCAGTAGTGCATAGGAAACTAATACTGAACTCCCAGGAAACACTCACAGCAAACCACAAACAATGAGAAGATTTACTATTCTTGTACAAAAGTCGGCATTGTGCTTTTTGTATTATATCCCGACGCAATTTATGTCATTTTTCGTCAATGTGAAGGTCCAAGGGATAGAGTAAAGCTACAGTAGTGCATCGGAATCTAAAACTGATTTCCCGGGAAACGCTCAAACAAACCACAAACAAGGAGAAGATTTACTCTTCTTGTACTAAAGTCGGCATTGTGCTTTTTGTATTATATCCCGACGCAATTTATGTCATTTTTCGTCAATGTGAAGGTCCAAGGGATAGAGTAAAGCTACAGTAGTGCATCGGAATCTAATACTGATCTCCCAGGAAACGCTCAAAGCAAACCACAAGCAAGGAGGAGATTTACTCTTCTTGTACTCAAGTTGGCATTGTGCCTTTTGTATTAAATCCCGACGCAATTTCTGTGTTTCATTGTCAACGAGAAGGTCCAAGGGATAGATTAAAGCAGTATTAGTGCATCCGAATCTAGTACTGATCTCCCACGAAACGCTCAATGCAAACTACAAACCATGAGAAGATATACTCTTCTTGTACTTAAGACGGCATTGGGCGTTTTGTATTAAATCCCGATGCAATTTCTGTGTTTCAGTGTCAATGTGAAGGTCCAAGGGATAGAGTAAAGCTGCAGTAGTGCTTCATAATCTAATACTGATCCCAAAGGAAACGCTCATGGCAAACCGTAAACAAAGAGTTAATTTTCTCCTCTTGTTCTTAAGTAGGCATTGTGCCTTCTGCATTAAATCCCGACGCATTTTCTGTATTTCATCGTCAATGTGAAGGTCCAAAGGATAGAGTAAAACTGCAGTTGTGTATCGGAATCTAGTACTGAGCCCCCTGGAAACGCTCAAAGCAAACCACATACAATGAGAACGTTTACTCCTCTTGTACTTAAGTCGGCATTGTGCCTTTTGTATTAAATCCCGACGCAATTTCTGTGTTTCTTCGTCATCGTGAAGGTCCAAGAGATAGAGTAAAGCTGCATTAGTGGATCGGAATCTAATACTGATCTCCCAAGAAACGCTTAAAACAAACCACAAACAATGAAAAGATTTACTCTCCTTGTACTTAAGTAGGCATTGAGCCTTTTGAAATTAAATCCCGACGCATTTTCTGTGCTTCATCGTCAATGTGAAGCTCCAAGGGATAGAGTAAACCTGCAGTTGTGCATCGGAATCTAGTACTGAGCCCCCTGGAAACGCTCAAAGCAAACCACATACAATGAGAACATTTACTCCTCTTGTACTTAAGTCGGCATTGTGCCTTTTGTATTAAATGCAGAAGCAATATCTGTGTTTCATCGTCTATGTGAAGGTCCGAGGGATAGAGTAAAGCTGCAGTAGTGCATCGGAATCAAACACTGATCTCCCAGGAATTGCTCAAAGCAAACCACAAAGATGTAGAATATTTACTCCTCTTGTACTCAGGTCAGCATTGTGCATTTTGTATTAAATCCCGACGCATTATCTGTGTTTCATCATCAATGTGAAGGTCCAAGGGATAGCGGAAAGCTGCAGTAGTGCATAGGAAACTAATACTGAACTCCCAGGAAACACTCAATGCAAACCACAAGCAATGAGAAGATTTACTCTTCTTGTACACAAGTCGGCATTGTGCCTTTTGAATTAAATCAAGACGCAATTTCTGTGATTCATCAACAGTGTGAAAGTCCAAGGGATAGAGTAAAGCTGCAGTGGTGCATCGGAATCTAACACTGATCTCCCTGGAAACGCTCAAACAAATCACAAACAATGAGAAGATTGACACTTCTTGTACTAAAGTCGGCATTGTGCTTTTGTAGTAAATCGTGACGCAATTTCTGAGTTTTATCGAATATGTGGGGGTCCGAGGAATAGAGTAAAGCTGCAGTATTGCATCGGAAACTAATACTGATCTCCCAGGAATAGCTCAAAGCAAACCACAAAGATAGTGAATATTTACTCCTCTTGTACTTACGTCAGCATTGTGCATTTTGTATTATATCCCGACGCATTATCTGTGTTTCATCATCAATGTGAAGGTCAAAGGGATACCGTAAAGCTGCAGTAGTGCATAGGAAACTAATACTGAACTCCCAGGAAACACTCACAGCAAACCACAAACAATGGGAAGATTTACTCTTCTTGTACACAAGTCGGCATTGTGCCTTTTGTATTAAATCGCGACGCAATTTCTGTGATTCATCGACAGTGTGAAAGTCCAAGGGATAGAGTAAAGCTGCAGTAGTGCATCGGAATCTAACACTGATCTCCCTTGAAACGCTCAAAACAAACCACAAACAATGAGAAGATTTACTCTTCCTGTACTAAAGTCGGCATTGTGCTTTTTGTATTATATCCCGACGCAATTTATGTCATTTTTCGTCAATGTGAAGGTGCAAGGGATAGAGTAAAGCTGCAGTAGTGCATCGGAATCTAATACTGATCTCCCACGACACGCTCAAAGCAAACCACAAACAATGAGAAGATTTACTCTCCTTGTTCTTAAGTCGGCATTGTGTATTTTGTATTAGATCCCGTCGCAATTTCTGTGATTTATCGTCAATGTGAAGGTGAAAGGGATAGAAGAAAGCTGCAGTAGTGCATCAGAATATAATACTGATCTCCCAGGAAACGCTCAAAGCAAACCACAAACAATGAGTTGATTTAACCCTCTTCTACTTAATTTGGCATTGTGCCTTTCGTATTAAATTCCGACGTAATTTCTGTGGTTCATCGTTAATGTGTAGCTCCAAGGGATAGAGAAAACCTGCAGTACTGCATTAGAATCTAATACTGATCTCCCTGCACACGCTCAAAGCAAACCACAAACAATGAAAAGATATCCCCTGCCTCTACTTAAGTCGGCGTTGTGCCGACGCAATGTCTGTGTTTCATCGTCAATGTGAAGGTCCAAGGGATACCGTAAAGCTGCAGTAGTGCATCGGAATCTAATAGTGATCTCCCAGGAAACGCTCAAAGCAAACCACAAACAATGAGAAGATTTACTTTTCTTGTACTTAAGTTGGCATTGTGCCTTTTGTTTTAAATCCCAACGCAATTTCTGTGTTCCATCGTCAATGTGAAGTTCCAAGGGATAGAGTAAAGCTGCAGTAGTGCATCGGAATGTAATACGAATCTCCCAGGAAAGGCTCAAAGCAATCCACAAACAATGAGAAGATTTAACCTTCTTGTACTTAAGTCGGCATTGTGCTTTTTGTATTAAATCCCGACGTCATTTCTGTGTTTCATCGCCAATGTGAGGGTCCAAGGGATAGAGTACAGCTGCAGTAGTGCATCGGAATGTTATACTGATATCCCAGGAATCGCACAAAGCAAACCACAAACAATGAGAAGATTCACTCTTTTGCACTCAAGTTGGCTTTGTGCCTTTTGTATTAAATCCTGACGCAATTTCTGTGTTTCATTGTCAATGTGAAGGTCCAAAGGATAGAGTTAAGCTGCAGTTGTGAATCGGACTCTTATACTGATCCCAAAGGAAATGCTCAAAGCAAACCTCAAACAATGAGAAGATTTACTTTTCTTGTACTTAAGTCGGCATTGTGCCTTTTGTATTAAATCCCGACGAAAATTCTGTGTTTTATCGTCAATGTGAAAGTGAAAGAGGTAATGTAAAGTTGCAGTAGTGCATCGGAATCTAATACTAATTTTCCAGGAATCGCTCAAAGCAAACCACAAACAACATGAAGATTTACCCTTCTTGTACTTAAGTCGGCATTGTGCCTTTTGTATTAAATCCCAGCGCAATTTCTGAGTTTCATCGTCGATGTGAAGTTCCAAGGAATAGAGTGAAGCTGCAGTAGTGCGTCACAATCTAGTATTGATTCCTTTAGGAACGCTCCAAGCCGACCTCAAACAATGAGAAGATTTACTCTACTTGTACTTAAGTCGGCATTGTGCCTTTTGTATAAAATCCTGACGCAATTTCAATGTTTCATCGTCAATGTGAAGATCCAAGGGATAGAGTAAAGCTGCAGTAATGCATATGAATCTAATACTGATCTTCCAGGAAACGCTCAAAGCAAACCAGAAACAATGAGAAGATCTGCCCTTCTTGTACTTAAGTCTGCATTGTGCCTTTCGTATTAAATCCCGACGCAATTTCTGTGTTTCATCTACTATGTGAGCCTCCAAAGGATAGAGTAAAGCTGCAGTAGTACTTCGGAAAATTAATAGTGACCTCCTAGGAAAGGCTCATGGCAAACCACAAACAATGAGAGAATTTACTCGTCTTGTAGTTAAGTCGGCATTGTGCCTTTGTATTAAACACCGTCGCTATTTCTGAGATCCATCGTCAATGTAAAAGTCCAAGGGATAGAGAAAGCTGCAGTAGTGCATCGAAATCTAGTACTGATCTCCCAGGATCGCTCAAAGAAAACCACAAGCAAAGAGAATATTTACTCTTCTTGAACATAAGTCGGTATTGTGCCGTTTCTCTTAAATCCTGACGCATTCTCTGTGTTTCATCGTCAATGTAAAGGTCCAAGGGATAGAGTAAAGCTCCAGTAGTGCATCGGAATCTAGTACCGATTCCCCAGCAACGCTCAAAGCCAAACACAAACAATGAGAAGATTTACTCTACTTATACTTAAGTTTGCATTGTGCCTTTTGTATTAAATCCTGACGCAATTTCTGTATTTCATCGTCTATGTGAAGGTCCAAGGGATAGAGGAAAGCTGCAGTAGTGGATCGGAATCTAATACTGATCTCCCAGGAAACACTCAAACAATCCTCAAACAAAGAGAATATTTACTCTTCTTGTAGTTAAGTCGGTATTGTGCCATATCTATTAAATCCCGACGCATTTTCTGTGTTACATCGTCAATGTAAAGGTCCAAGGGATAGAGTAAAGTTGCAGTAGTGCATCGGAATCTAATACTGTTCTCCCAGAACGCTCAAAGGTAACCATAATTAATGAGAAGATTTACTCTTCTTGTACTTAAGTCGCCATTGTGCCTTATGTATTAAATCAAAATGCAATATCTGTGTATCATCGTCAATCTGAAGGTCCAAGGGATAGAGTGAAGCTGCTGTAGTGCATCGGAATATAATACTGATATCCCAGGAAACGCTCATAGGAAACCACAAACAATGAGAAGATTTACTTTCTTGTACTTAAGTTGGCATTGTGCCTTTCGTAATAAATCCCGACGCTATTTCTGTGTTTTATCGGCAATGTAAAGGTGAAAGGGATAGAGTAAAACTACATTAGTGCATGGAATCTAATACTAATCTCCCAGGAAACGCTCTAAGCAAACCACAAACAAAGAGAATATTTACACTTCCTGTACTTAAGTCGGTATTGTGTTATTTCTATTAAATCCCGACGCATTTCCTGTGTTTCATCGTCAATTTAAAGGTCCAAGGGATAGAGTAAAGCTGCAGTAGTGCATAGGAACCTAGTACTGATTCCCCAGGAACGCTCAAAGCAAACCACAAAAAATGAGAAGATTTACTCTTCTTGTACTTAAGTCGGCATTGTGCCTTTTGTATTAAATCCCGACGAAAATTCTGTGTTTTATCGTCAATGTGAAGGTGAAAGAGGTAATGTAAAGCTGCAGTAGTGCATCGGAATCTAATACAAATCTTCCAGGAAACGCTCAAAGCAAACCACAAACAACATGAAGATTTACCCTTCTTGTACTGATCTCCCAGGAAACGCTCAAAGGAAACCATAATCAATGAGAAGATTTACTCTTCTTGTACTTAAGTCGGCGTTGGGCCTTTTGTACTAAATCCCGACGCCAAATCTGTGTTTTATCGTCAATGTGATGGTGAAAGGGATAGAGTAAAGCTGCAGTAGTGCATCGGAATCTGATACTAATCTCCCAGGAAACGCTCAAAGCAAACCACAAACAACATGATGATTTACTCATCTTGTACTTAGGTCGGCATTGTGCCTTTTGTATTAAATCCCGACGCAATTTCTGTGATTCTTCGCCAATGTGAAGGTCAAAGAGATAGAGCAAAGCTGCAGTAGTGCATCGGAATCTAATACAGATCTCCCAGGAAACGCTCAAAGCAATCCACAAACGATGAGAAAACTTAACCTTCTTGTACTTAAGTTGACATTCTGCCTTTCATATTAAATCGCGACGCAATTTCTGTGGTTCATCGTAAATGTGAAGTTCCAAGGTATAGAGTAGAGCTGCAGTAGTGCATCGAAATCTAATACTGATCTCCCAGGAAACGCTCAAATAAACCACAAACAATGAGTAGATTTACCTTCCTGTACTTAAGTCGGCATTGTGCCTTTTTTATTAAATCCCGACACAATTTCTGTGTTTCATCAACAATGTGAAGGTCCAACTCATAGAGTGAAGCTGCCGTAGTGCATCGGAATATAATACTGATATCCCAGGAAACGCTCAAAGCAAACCACAAACAATGAGAAGATTTACTCTTCTTGTACTTAAGTTGGCATTGTGCCTTTCGTAATAAATCCCGACGCAATTTCTGTGTTTTATCGTCAATGTAAAGGTGAAAGGGATAGAGTAAAACTACATTAGTGCATCGGAATCTAATACTAATCTCCCAGGAAACGCTCTAAGCAAACCACAAACAAAGAGAATTTTTACTGTTCCTGTACTTAACTCGGTATTGTGCTATTTCTATTAAATCCCGACGCGTTTTCTGTGTTTCATCGTCAATTTAAAGGTCCAAGGGATAGAGTAAAGCTGCAGTAGTGCATCGGAATCTAGTACTGATTCCCCAGGAACGCTCAAAGCAAACCACGAAAAATGAGAAGATTTACCCTTCTTGTACTTAAGTCGGCATTGTGCCTTTTGTATTAAATCCCAGCGCAATTTCTGAGTTTCATCGTCCATGTGAAGTTCCAAGGAATAGAGTGAAGCTGCAGTAGTGCGTCGCAATCTAGTACTGATTCCCCAGGAACGCTCCAAGCCAACCACAAACAATGAGAAGATTTACTCTACTTGTACTTAAGTCGGCATTGTGCCTTTTGTATAAAATCCCGACGCAATTTCATGGTTTCATCGTCAATGTGAAGATCCAAGGGATAGAGTAAAGCTGCAGTAATGCATATGAATCTAATACTGATCTTCCAGGAAACGCTCAAAGCAATCCAGAAGCAATGAGAAGATCTGCCCTTCTTGTACTTAAGACTGCATTGTGCCTTTTGTATTAAATCCCCACGCAATTTCTGTGTTTCATATACTATGTGAGCCTCCTAAGGATAGAGTAAAGCTGCAGTAGTGCATCGGAAAATTAATAGTGACCTCCCAGGAAAGGCTCATGGCAAACCACAAACAATGAGAGAATTTACTCGTCCTGTAGTTAAGTCGGCATTGTGCCTTTGTATAGAACACCGTCGCTATTTCTGAGATCCATCGTCAATGTAAAGGTCCAAGGGATAAAGAAAGCTGCAGTAGTGCATCGAAATCTAGTACTGATCTTCCAGGATCGCTCAAAGAAAACCACAAGCAAAGAGTATATTTACTCTTCTTGAACATAAGTCGGTATTGTGATTTTTCTCTTCAATCCCGACGCATTCTCTGTGTTTCATCGTCAATGTAAAGGTCCAAGGGATAGAGTAAAGCTCCAGTAGTGCATCGGAATCTAGTACCGATTCGCCAGCAACGCTCAAAGCCAACCACAATCAATGAGAAGATTTACTCTACTTATACTTAAGTTTGCGTTGTGCCTTTTGTATTAAATCCTGACGCAATTTCTGTGTTTCATCGTCTATGTGAAGTTCCAAGGGATAGAGGAAAGCTGCAGTAGTGGATCGGAATCTAATACTGATCTACCAGGAAACACTCAAACAATCCTCAAACAATGAGAAGATTTACCTTCTTGTACTTAAGTCTGCATTGTGCCTTTTGAATTAAATTACGACGCAATTTCTGTGTTTCATTGTCAATATGAATGTGAAAATGAAAGAGTACAGCTGCAGTAGTGCATCGGAATCTAATACTATTCTCCCAGGAAACGCTCAAAGCAAACCACAAACAAAGAGAATATTTACAAACAAAGAGAATATTTACTCTTCTTGTAGTTAAGTCGGTATTGTGCCATATCTATTAAATTCCGACGCATTTTCTGTGTTACATCGTCAATGTAAACGTCCAAGGGATAGAGTAAAGCTGCAGTAGTGCATCGGAATGTAATACCGTTCTCCCAGGAAACGCTCAAAGGAAACCATAATCAATGAGAAGATTTACTCTTCTTGTACTTAAGTCGCCATTGTGCCTTTTGTATTAAATCAAAACGCAATATCTGTGTATCATCGTCAAATGATGGTGAAAGGGATACAGTAAAGCTGCAGTAGTGCATCGGAATCTGATACTAATCTCCCAGGAAACGCTCAAAGCAAACCACAAACAACATGATGATTCACTCAGCTTGTACTCAGGTCGGCATTGTGCCTTTTGTACTAAATCCCGACGCAATTTCTGTGATTCATCGCCAATGTGAAGGTGAAAGAGATAGAGTAAAGCTGCAGTAGTACATAGGAATCTAATACTGATCTCCCAGGAAACGCTCAAAACAATCGACAAACGATGAGAAAACTTAACCATCTTGTACTTAAGTTGACATTGTGCCTTTCGTATTAAATCGCGACGCAATTTCTGTGTTTTATCGTCAATGTAAAGGTGAAAGGGATAGAGTAAAACTACGCTAGTGCATCGGAATCTAATACTAATCTCCCAGGAAACGCTCTAAGCAAACCACAAACAAAGAGAGTATTTACTCTTCCCGTACTTAAGTCGGTATTGTGCTATTTCTGTTAAATCCCGACGCATTTTCTGTGTTTCATCGTCAATTTAAAAGTTCAAGGGATAGAGTAAAGCTGCAGTAGTGCAACGGAATCTAGTACTGATTCCCCAGGAACGGTCAAAGAAAACCACAAGCAAAGAGTATATTTACTCTTCTTGTACATAAGTCGATATTGTGCCTTTTCTCCTAAATCCCGACGCATTCTCTGTGTTTCATCGTCAATGTAAAGGTCCAAGGGATAGAGTAAAGCTCCAGTAGTGCATCGGAATCTAGTACCGATTCCCCAGCAACGCTCAAAGCCAACCACAAACAGTGAGAAGATTTACTCTACTTATACTTATGTTTGCATTTTGCCTTTTGTATTAAATCCTGACGCAATTTCTGTGTTTCATCGTCTATGTGAAGATCCAAGGGATAGAGGAAAGCTGCAAGTAGTGGATCGGAATCTAATACTGATCTCTCAGAAAACTCTCAAACAATCCTCAAACAATGAGAAGATTTACCTTCTTGTACTTAAGTCTGCATTGTGCCTTTTGAATTAATTTACGACGCAATTTCTGTGTTTCATTGTCAATATGAATGTGAAAGGGAAAGAGTACAGCTGCAGTAGTGCATCGGAATCTAATACTATTCTCCCAGGAAACGCTCAAAGCAAACCACAAACAAAGAGAATATTTACTCTTCTTGTAATTAAGTCGGTATTGTGCCATATCTATTAAATCCCGACGCATTTTCTGTGTTACATCGTCAATGTGAAGGTCCAAGGGATAGAGTAAAGCTGCAGTAGTGCATCGGAATCTAATACCGTTCTCTCAGGAAACGCTCAAAGGAAACCATAATAAATGAGAAGATTTACTCTTCTTGTACTTAAGTCGCCATTGTGCCTTTTGTATTAAATCAAAACGCAATATCTGTGTATCATCGTCAATGTGATGGTGAAAGGGATACATTAAAGCTGCAGTAGTGCATCGGAAACTAATATGGATCTCCCAGCAAACGCTCAAAGCAAACCACAAACAATGAGAAGATTTAAACTTCTTGTACTTAAGTCGGCATTGTGCTTTTTGAATTAAATCCCGACGCCATTTCTGTGTTTCATCGCCAATGTGAGGGTCCAAGGGATAGAGTAAAGCTGCAGTAGTGCATCGGAATGTAATACTGATATCCCAGGAATCGCACAAAGCAAACCACAAACAATGAGAAGATATAATCTTCTTCTACTCAAGTTGGCATTGTCCCCTTTTGTATTAAATCCCGACGCCCCCGGGAAACGGTCAAAGGAAACCACATACAATGAGAACATTTACTCCTCTTGTACTTAAGTCGGCATTGAGTGTTTTCTATTAAATCCTGACGCAATTTCTGTGTTTCATCGTCTATGTGAAGGTCCGAGGAATAGAGTAAAGCTGCAGTATTGCATCGGAATCTAATACTGATCTCCCAGGAATTACTCAAAGCAAACCACAAACATAGTGAATATTTACTCCTCTTGTACTTAGGTCAGCATTGTGCATTTTGTATTAAATCCCGACGCATTATCTGTGTTTCATCATCAATGTGAAGGTCGAAGGGATACCGTAAAGCTGCAGTAGTGCATAGGAAACTAATACTGAACTCCCAGGAAACACTCACAGCAAACCACAAACAATGAGAAGATTTACTATTCTTGTACAAAAGTCGGCATTGTGCTTTTTGTATTATATCCCGACGCAATTTATGTCATTTTTCGTCAATGTGAAGGTCCAAGGGATAGAGTAAAGCTACAGTAGTGCATCGGAATCTAAAACTGATTTCCCGGGAAACGCTCAAACAAACCACAAACAAGGAGAAGATTTACTCTTCTTGTACTAAAGTCGGCATTGTGCTTTTTGTATTATATCCCGACGCAATTTATGTCATTTTTCGTCAATGTGAAGGTCCAAGGGATAGAGTAAAGCTACAGTAGTGCATCGGAATCTAATACTGATCTCCCAGGAAACGCTCAAAGCAAACCACAAGCAAGGAGGAGATTTACTCTTCTTGTACTCAAGTTGGCATTGTGCCTTTTGTATTAAATCCCGACGCAATTTCTGTGTTTCATTGTCAACGAGAAGGTCCAAGGGATAGATTAAAGCAGTATTAGTGCATCCGAATCTAGTACTGATCTCCCACGAAACGCTCAATGCAAACTACAAACCATGAGAAGATATACTCTTCTTGTACTTAAGACGGCATTGGGCGTTTTGTATTAAATCCCGATGCAATTTCTGTGTTTCAGTGTCAATGTGAAGGTCCAAGGGATAGAGTAAAGCTGCAGTAGTGCTTCATAATCTAATACTGATCCCAAAGGAAACGCTCATGGCAAACCGTAAACAAAGAGTTAATTTTCTCCTCTTGTTCTTAAGTAGGCATTGTGCCTTCTGCATTAAATCCCGACGCATTTTCTGTATTTCATCGTCAATGTGAAGGTCCAAAGGATAGAGTAAAACTGCAGTTGTGTATCGGAATCTAGTACTGAGCCCCCTGGAAACGCTCAAAGCAAACCACATACAATGAGAACGTTTACTCCTCTTGTACTTAAGTCGGCATTGTGCCTTTTGTATTAAATCCCGACGCAATTTCTGTGTTTCTTCGTCATCGTGAAGGTCCAAGAGATAGAGTAAAGCTGCATTAGTGGATCGGAATCTAATACTGATCTCCCAAGAAACGCTTAAAACAAACCACAAACAATGAAAAGATTTACTCTCCTTGTACTTAAGTAGGCATTGAGCCTTTTGAAATTAAATCCCGACGCATTTTCTGTGCTTCATCGTCAATGTGAAGCTCCAAGGGATAGAGTAAACCTGCAGTTGTGCATCGGAATCTAGTACTGAGCCCCCTGGAAACGCTCAAAGCAAACCACATACAATGAGAACATTTACTCCTCTTGTACTTAAGTCGGCATTGTGCCTTTTGTATTAAATGCAGAAGCAATATCTGTGTTTCATCGTCTATGTGAAGGTCCGAGGGATAGAGTAAAGCTGCAGTAGTGCATCGGAATCAAACACTGATCTCCCAGGAATTGCTCAAAGCAAACCACAAAGATGTAGAATATTTACTCCTCTTGTACTCAGGTCAGCATTGTGCATTTTGTATTAAATCCCGACGCATTATCTGTGTTTCATCATCAATGTGAAGGTCCAAGGGATAGCGGAAAGCTGCAGTAGTGCATAGGAAACTAATACTGAACTCCCAGGAAACACTCAATGCAAACCACAAGCAATGAGAAGATTTACTCTTCTTGTACACAAGTCGGCATTGTGCCTTTTGAATTAAATCAAGACGCAATTTCTGTGATTCATCAACAGTGTGAAAGTCCAAGGGATAGAGTAAAGCTGCAGTGGTGCATCGGAATCTAACACTGATCTCCCTGGAAACGCTCAAACAAATCACAAACAATGAGAAGATTGACACTTCTTGTACTAAAGTCGGCATTGTGCTTTTGTAGTAAATCGTGACGCAATTTCTGAGTTTTATCGAATATGTGGGGGTCCGAGGAATAGAGTAAAGCTGCAGTATTGCATCGGAAACTAATACTGATCTCCCAGGAATAGCTCAAAGCAAACCACAAAGATAGTGAATATTTACTCCTCTTGTACTTACGTCAGCATTGTGCATTTTGTATTATATCCCGACGCATTATCTGTGTTTCATCATCAATGTGAAGGTCAAAGGGATACCGTAAAGCTGCAGTAGTGCATAGGAAACTAATACTGAACTCCCAGGAAACACTCACAGCAAACCACAAACAATGGGAAGATTTACTCTTCTTGTACACAAGTCGGCATTGTGCCTTTTGTATTAAATCGCGACGCAATTTCTGTGATTCATCGACAGTGTGAAAGTCCAAGGGATAGAGTAAAGCTGCAGTAGTGCATCGGAATCTAACACTGATCTCCCTTGAAACGCTCAAAACAAACCACAAACAATGAGAAGATTTACTCTTCCTGTACTAAAGTCGGCATTGTGCTTTTTGTATTATATCCCGACGCAATTTATGTCATTTTTCGTCAATGTGAAGGTGCAAGGGATAGAGTAAAGCTGCAGTAGTGCATCGGAATCTAATACTGATCTCCCACGACACGCTCAAAGCAAACCACAAACAATGAGAAGATTTACTCTCCTTGTTCTTAAGTCGGCATTGTGTATTTTGTATTAGATCCCGTCGCAATTTCTGTGATTTATCGTCAATGTGAAGGTGAAAGGGATAGAAGAAAGCTGCAGTAGTGCATCAGAATATAATACTGATCTCCCAGGAAACGCTCAAAGCAAACCACAAACAATGAGTTGATTTAACCCTCTTCTACTTAATTTGGCATTGTGCCTTTCGTATTAAATTCCGACGTAATTTCTGTGGTTCATCGTTAATGTGTAGCTCCAAGGGATAGAGAAAACCTGCAGTACTGCATTAGAATCTAATACTGATCTCCCTGCACACGCTCAAAGCAAACCACAAACAATGAAAAGATATCCCCTGCCTCTACTTAAGTCGGCGTTGTGCCGACGCAATGTCTGTGTTTCATCGTCAATGTGAAGGTCCAAGGGATACCGTAAAGCTGCAGTAGTGCATCGGAATCTAATAGTGATCTCCCAGGAAACGCTCAAAGCAAACCACAAACAATGAGAAGATTTACTTTTCTTGTACTTAAGTTGGCATTGTGCCTTTTGTTTTAAATCCCAACGCAATTTCTGTGTTCCATCGTCAATGTGAAGTTCCAAGGGATAGAGTAAAGCTGCAGTAGTGCATCGGAATGTAATACGAATCTCCCAGGAAAGGCTCAAAGCAATCCACAAACAATGAGAAGATTTAACCTTCTTGTACTTAAGTCGGCATTGTGCTTTTTGTATTAAATCCCGACGTCATTTCTGTGTTTCATCGCCAATGTGAGGGTCCAAGGGATAGAGTACAGCTGCAGTAGTGCATCGGAATGTTATACTGATATCCCAGGAATCGCACAAAGCAAACCACAAACAATGAGAAGATTCACTCTTTTGCACTCAAGTTGGCTTTGTGCCTTTTGTATTAAATCCTGACGCAATTTCTGTGTTTCATTGTCAATGTGAAGGTCCAAAGGATAGAGTTAAGCTGCAGTTGTGAATCGGACTCTTATACTGATCCCAAAGGAAATGCTCAAAGCAAACCTCAAACAATGAGAAGATTTACTTTTCTTGTACTTAAGTCGGCATTGTGCCTTTTGTATTAAATCCCGACGAAAATTCTGTGTTTTATCGTCAATGTGAAAGTGAAAGAGGTAATGTAAAGTTGCAGTAGTGCATCGGAATCTAATACTAATTTTCCAGGAATCGCTCAAAGCAAACCACAAACAACATGAAGATTTACCCTTCTTGTACTTAAGTCGGCATTGTGCCTTTTGTATTAAATCCCAGCGCAATTTCTGAGTTTCATCGTCGATGTGAAGTTCCAAGGAATAGAGTGAAGCTGCAGTAGTGCGTCACAATCTAGTATTGATTCCTTTAGGAACGCTCCAAGCCGACCTCAAACAATGAGAAGATTTACTCTACTTGTACTTAAGTCGGCATTGTGCCTTTTGTATAAAATCCTGACGCAATTTCAATGTTTCATCGTCAATGTGAAGATCCAAGGGATAGAGTAAAGCTGCAGTAATGCATATGAATCTAATACTGATCTTCCAGGAAACGCTCAAAGCAAACCAGAAACAATGAGAAGATCTGCCCTTCTTGTACTTAAGTCTGCATTGTGCCTTTCGTATTAAATCCCGACGCAATTTCTGTGTTTCATCTACTATGTGAGCCTCCAAAGGATAGAGTAAAGCTGCAGTAGTACTTCGGAAAATTAATAGTGACCTCCTAGGAAAGGCTCATGGCAAACCACAAACAATGAGAGAATTTACTCGTCTTGTAGTTAAGTCGGCATTGTGCCTTTGTATTAAACACCGTCGCTATTTCTGAGATCCATCGTCAATGTAAAAGTCCAAGGGATAGAGAAAGCTGCAGTAGTGCATCGAAATCTAGTACTGATCTCCCAGGATCGCTCAAAGAAAACCACAAGCAAAGAGAATATTTACTCTTCTTGAACATAAGTCGGTATTGTGCCTTTTCTCTTAAATCCTGACGCATTCTCTGTGTTTCATCGTCAATGTAAAGGTCCAAGGGATAGAGTAAAGCTCCAGTAGTGCATCGGAATCTAGTACCGATTCCCCCAGCAACGCTCAAAGCCAAACACAAACAATGAGAAGATTTACTCTACTTATACTTAAGTTTGCATTGTGCCTTTTGTATTAAATCCTGACGCAATTTCTGTATTTCATCGTCTATGTGAAGGTCCAAGGGATAGAGGAAAGCTGCAGTAGTGGATCGGAATCTAATACTGATCTCCCAGGAAACACTCAAACAATCCTCAAACAAAGAGAATATTTACTCTTCTTGTAGTTAAGTCGGTATTGTGCCATATCTATTAAATCCCGACGCATTTTCTGTGTTACATCGTCAATGTAAAGGTCCAAGGGATAGAGTAAAGTTGCAGTAGTGCATCGGAATCTAATACTGTTCTCCCAGAACGCTCAAAGGTAACCATAATTAATGAGAAGATTTACTCTTCTTGTACTTAAGTCGCCATTGTGCCTTATGTATTAAATCAAAATGCAATATCTGTGTATCATCGTCAATCTGAAGGTCCAAGGGATAGAGTGAAGCTGCTGTAGTGCATCGGAATATAATACTGATATCCCAGGAAACGCTCATAGGAAACCACAAACAATGAGAAGATTTACTTTCTTGTACTTAAGTTGGCATTGTGCCTTTCGTAATAAATCCCGACGCTATTTCTGTGTTTTATCGGCAATGTAAAGGTGAAAGGGATAGAGTAAAACTACATTAGTGCATGGAATCTAATACTAATCTCCCAGGAAACGCTCTAAGCAAACCACAAACAAAGAGAATATTTACACTTCCTGTACTTAAGTCGGTATTGTGTTATTTCTATTAAATCCCGACGCATTTCCTGTGTTTCATCGTCAATTTAAAGGTCCAAGGGATAGAGTAAAGCTGCAGTAGTGCATAGGAACCTAGTACTGATTCCCCAGGAACGCTCAAAGCAAACCACAAAAAATGAGAAGATTTACTCTTCTTGTACTTAAGTCGGCATTGTGCCTTTTGTATTAAATCCCGACGAAAATTCTGTGTTTTATCGTCAATGTGAAGGTGAAAGAGGTAATGTAAAGCTGCAGTAGTGCATCGGAATCTAATACAAATCTTCCAGGAAACGCTCAAAGCAAACCACAAACAACATGAAGATTTACCCTTCTTGTACTGATCTCCCAGGAAACGCTCAAAGGAAACCATAATCAATGAGAAGATTTACTCTTCTTGTACTTAAGTCGGCGTTGGGCCTTTTGTACTAAATCCCGACGCCAAATCTGTGTTTTATCGTCAATGTGATGGTGAAAGGGATAGAGTAAAGCTGCAGTAGTGCATCGGAATCTGATACTAATCTCCCAGGAAACGCTCAAAGCAAACCACAAACAACATGATGATTTACTCATCTTGTACTTAGGTCGGCATTGTGCCTTTTGTATTAAATCCCGACGCAATTTCTGTGATTCTTCGCCAATGTGAAGGTCAAAGAGATAGAGCAAAGCTGCAGTAGTGCATCGGAATCTAATACAGATCTCCCAGGAAACGCTCAAAGCAATCCACAAACGATGAGAAAACTTAACCTTCTTGTACTTAAGTTGACATTCTGCCTTTCATATTAAATCGCGACGCAATTTCTGTGGTTCATCGTAAATGTGAAGTTCCAAGGTATAGAGTAGAGCTGCAGTAGTGCATCGAAATCTAATACTGATCTCCCAGGAAACGCTCAAATAAACCACAAACAATGAGTAGATTTACCTTCCTGTACTTAAGTCGGCATTGTGCCTTTTTTATTAAATCCCGACACAATTTCTGTGTTTCATCAACAATGTGAAGGTCCAACTCATAGAGTGAAGCTGCCGTAGTGCATCGGAATATAATACTGATATCCCAGGAAACGCTCAAAGCAAACCACAAACAATGAGAAGATTTACTCTTCTTGTACTTAAGTTGGCATTGTGCCTTTCGTAATAAATCCCGACGCAATTTCTGTGTTTTATCGTCAATGTAAAGGTGAAAGGGATAGAGTAAAACTACATTAGTGCATCGGAATCTAATACTAATCTCCCAGGAAACGCTCTAAGCAAACCACAAACAAAGAGAATTTTTACTGTTCCTGTACTTAACTCGGTATTGTGCTATTTCTATTACATCCCGACGCGTTTTCTGTGTTTCATCGTCAATTTAAAGGTCCAAGGGATAGAGTAAAGCTGCAGTAGTGCATCGGAATCTAGTACTGATTCCCCAGGAACGCTCAAAGCAAACCACGAAAAATGAGAAGATTTACCCTTCTTGTACTTAAGTCGGCATTGTGCCTTTTGTATTAAATCCCAGCGCAATTTCTGAGTTTCATCGTCCATGTGAAGTTCCAAGGAATAGAGTGAAGCTGCAGTAGTGCGTCGCAATCTAGTACTGATTCCCCAGGAACGCTCCAAGCCAACCACAAACAATGAGAAGATTTACTCTACTTGTACTTAAGTCGGCATTGTGCCTTTTGTATAAAATCCCGACGCAATTTCATGGTTTCATCGTCAATGTGAAGATCCAAGGGATAGAGTAAAGCTGCAGTAATGCATATGAATCTAATACTGATCTTCCAGGAAACGCTCAAAGCAATCCAGAAGCAATGAGAAGATCTGCCCTTCTTGTACTTAAGACTGCATTGTGCCTTTTGTATTAAATCCCCACGCAATTTCTGTGTTTCATATACTATGTGAGCCTCCTAAGGATAGAGTAAAGCTGCAGTAGTGCATCGGAAAATTAATAGTGACCTCCCAGGAAAGGCTCATGGCAAACCACAAACAATGAGAGAATTTACTCGTCCTGTAGTTAAGTCGGCATTGTGCCTTTGTATAGAACACCGTCGCTATTTCTGAGATCCATCGTCAATGTAAAGGTCCAAGGGATAAAGAAAGCTGCAGTAGTGCATCGAAATCTAGTACTGATCTTCCAGGATCGCTCAAAGAAAACCACAAGCAAAGAGTATATTTACTCTTCTTGAACATAAGTCGGTATTGTGATTTTTCTCTTCAATCCCGACGCATTCTCTGTGTTTCATCGTCAATGTAAAGGTCCAAGGGATAGAGTAAAGCTCCAGTAGTGCATCGGAATCTAGTACCGATTCGCCAGCAACGCTCAAAGCCAACCACAATCAATGAGAAGATTTACTCTACTTATACTTAAGTTTGCGTTGTGCCTTTTGTATTAAATCCTGACGCAATTTCTGTGTTTCATCGTCTATGTGAAGTTCCAAGGGATAGAGGAAAGCTGCAGTAGTGGATCGGAATCTAATACTGATCTACCAGGAAACACTCAAACAATCCTCAAACAATGAGAAGATTTACCTTCTTGTACTTAAGTCTGCATTGTGCCTTTTGAATTAAATTACGACGCAATTTCTGTGTTTCATTGTCAATATGAATGTGAAAATGAAAGAGTACAGCTGCAGTAGTGCATCGGAATCTAATACTATTCTCCCAGGAAACGCTCAAAGCAAACCACAAACAAAGAGAATATTTACTCTTCTTGTAGTTAAGTCGGTATTGTGCCATATCTATTAAATTCCGACGCATTTTCTGTGTTACATCGTCAATGTAAACGTCCAAGGGATAGAGTAAAGCTGCAGTAGTGCATCGGAATGTAATACCGTTCTCCCAGGAAACGCTCAAAGGAAACCATAATCAATGAGAAGATTTACTCTTCTTGTACTTAAGTCGCCATTGTGCCTTTTGTATTAAATCAAAACGCAATATCTGTGTATCATCGTCAAATGATGGTGAAAGGGATACAGTAAAGCTGCAGTAGTGCATCGGAATCTGATACTAATCTCCCAGGAAACGCTCAAAGCAAACCACAAACAACATGATGATTCACTCAGCTTGTACTCAGGTCGGCATTGTGCCTTTTGTACTAAATCCCGACGCAATTTCTGTGATTCATCGCCAATGTGAAGGTGAAAGAGATAGAGTAAAGCTGCAGTAGTACATAGGAATCTAATACTGATCTCCCAGGAAACGCTCAAAACAATCGACAAACGATGAGAAAACTTAACCATCTTGTACTTAAGTTGACATTGTGCCTTTCGTATTAAATCGCGACGCAATTTCTGTGTTTTATCGTCAATGTAAAGGTGAAAGGGATAGAGTAAAACTACGCTAGTGCATCGGAATCTAATACTAATCTCCCAGGAAACGCTCTAAGCAAACCACAAACAAAGAGAGTATTTACTCTTCCTGTACTTAAGTCGGTATTGTGCTATTTCTGTTAAATCCCGACGCATTTTCTGTGTTTCATCGTCAATTTAAAAGTTCAAGGGATAGAGTAAAGCTGCAGTAGTGCAACGGAATCTAGTACTGATTCCCCAGGAACGGTCAAAGAAAACCACAAGCAAAGAGTATATTTACTCTTCTTGTACATAAGTCGATATTGTGCCTTTTCTCCTAAATCCCGACGCATTCTCTGTGTTTCATCGTCAATGTAAAGGTCCAAGGGATAGAGTAAAGCTCCAGTAGTGCATCGGAATCTAGTACCGATTCCCCAGCAACGCTCAAAGCCAACCACAAACAGTGAGAAGATTTACTCTACTTATACTTATGTTTGCATTTTGCCTTTTGTATTAAATCCTGACGCAATTTCTGTGTTTCATCGTCTATGTGAAGATCCAAGGGATAGAGGAAAGCTGCAGTAGTGGATCGGAATCTAATACTGATCTCTCAGAAAACTCTCAAACAATCCTCAAACAATGAGAAGATTTACCTTCTTGTACTTAAGTCTGCATTGTGCCTTTTGAATTAATTTACGACGCAATTTCTGTGTTTCATTGTCAATATGAATGTGAAAGGGAAAGAGTACAGCTGCAGTAGTGCATCGGAATCTAATACTATTCTCCCAGGAAACGCTCAAAGCAAACCACAAACAAAGAGAATATTTACTCTTCTTGTAATTAAGTCGGTATTGTGCCATATCTATTAAATCCCGACGCATTTTCTGTGTTACATCGTCAATGTGAAGGTCCAAGGGATAGAGTAAAGCTGCAGTAGTGCATCGGAATCTAATACCGTTCTCTCAGGAAACGCTCAAAGGAAACCATAATAAATGAGAAGATTTACTCTTCTTGTACTTAAGTCGCCATTGTGCCTTTTGTATTAAATCAAAACGCAATATCTGTGTATCATCGTCAATGTGATGGTGAAAGGGATAGAGTAAAGCTACAGTAGTGCATCGGAATCTGATACTAATCTCCCAGGAAACGCTCATAGCAAACCGCAAACAACATGATGATTTACTCACCTTGTACTTAGGTCGGCATTGTGCCTTTTGTATTACATCCCGACGCAATTTCTGTGATTCAATGCCAATGTGAAGGTCAAAGAGATAGAGTAAAGCTGCAGTAGTGCATCGGAATCTAATACTGATCTCCCAGGAAACGCTCAAAGCAATCGACAAACGATGAGAAAACTTAACCATCTTGTACTTAAGTTGACATTGTGCCTTTCGTATTAAATCGCGACGCAATTTCTGTGGTTCATCGTAAATGTGATGTTCCAGGGTATAGAGTAGAGCTGCAGTAGTGCATCGAAATCTAATACTGATCTCCCAGGAAACGCTCAAACAAACCACAAACAATGAGTAGATTTACCTTCTTGTACTTAAGTCGGCATTGTGCCTTTTGTATTAAATCCCGACGCATTTCTGTGTTTCATCGTCAATGTGAAGGTCCAAGGGATAGAGTGAAGCTGCTGTCGTGCATCGGAATATAATACTGATATCCCAGGAAACGCTCAAAGTAAACCACAAACAATGAGAAGATTTACACTTCTTGTACTTAAGTTGGCATTGTGCCTTTCGTAATAAATCCCGACGCAATTTCTGTGTTTTATCGTCAATGTAAAGGTGAAAGGGATAGAGTAAAGCTACATTAGTGCATCGGAATCTAATACTAATCTCCCAGGAAACGCTCTAAGCAAACCACAAACAAAGAGAATATTTACTCTTCCTGTACTTAAGTCGGTATTGTGCTATTTCTATTAAATCCCGACGCATTTCGTGTGTTTCATCGTCAATTTAAAGGTCCAAGGGATAGAGTAAAGCTGCAGTAGTGCATCGGAATCTAGTACTGATTCCCCAGGAACGCTCAAAGCAAACCACAAAAAATGAGAAGATATACTCTTCTTGTACTTAAGTCGGCATTGTGCCTTTTGTATTAAATCCCGACGAAAATTCGTTGTTTTATCGTCAAAGTGAAGGTGAAAGAGGTAATGTAAAGCTGCAGTAGTGCATCGGAATCTAATACAAATCTTCCAGGAAACGATCATAGCAAACCACAAACAACATGAAGATTTACCCTTCTTGTAATTAAGTCGGCTTTGTGCCTTTTGTATTACATCCCGACGCAATTTCTGAGTTTCATCGTCAATGTGAAGATCCAAGGGATAGAGTAAAGCTGCAGTAGTGCATCGGAATCTAATACTGATCTCACAGGAAACGCTCAAAGGAAACCATAATCAATGAGAAGATTTCCTCTTCTTGTACTTAAGTCGGCGTTGGGCCTTTTGTACTAAATCCCAACGCCAAATCTGTGTTTTATCGTCAATGTGATGGTGAAAGGGATAGAGTAAAGTTGCAGTAATGCATATGAATCTAATACTGACCTTCCAGGAAACGCTCAAAGCAAACCAGAAACATTGAGAAGTTCTGCCCTTCTTGTACTTAAGTCTGCATTGTGCCTTTTGTATTAAATCCCGACGCAATTTCTGTGATTCATCGCCTATGTGAAGGTCAAAGAGATAGAGCAAAGCTGCAGTAGAGCATCGGAATCTAATACTGATCTCCCAGGAAACGCTCAAAGCAATCGACAAACGATGGGAAAACTTTACCATCTTGTACTTAAGTTGACATTGTGACTTTCGTATTAAATCGCGTCGCAATTTCTGTGGTTCATCGTAAATGTGAAGTTCCAAGGTATAGAGTAGAGCTGCAGTAGTGCATCGAAATCTAATACTGATCTCCCAGGATACGCTCAAACAAACCACAAATATGAGTAGATTTACCCTCTTGTACTTAAGTCGGCATTGTGCCTTTTGTATTAAATCCCGACGCAATTTCTGTGTTTCATCGTCAATGCGAAGGTCCAAGGGATAGAGTGAAGCTGCTGTAGTGCATCGGAATATAATACTGACATCCCAGGAAACGCTCAAAGCAAACCACAAACAATGAGAAGATTTACTCTTCTTGTACTTAAGTTGGCATTGTGCCTTTCGTAATAAACCCCGACGCAATTTCTGTGTTTCATCGTCAATGTGAAGGTCCAAGGGACAGAGTAAAGCTGCTGTAGTGCATCGGAATATAAAACTGATATCCCAGGAAACGCTCTAAGCAAACCACAAACAAAGAGAATATTTACTCTTCCTGTACTTAAGTCGGTATTGTGTTATTTCTATTAAATCCCGACGCATTTTCTGTGTTTCATCGTCAATTTAAAGGTCCAAGGGATAGAGTAAAGCTGCAGTAGTGCATCGGAATCTAATACAAATCCTCCAGGAAACGCTCAAAGCAAACCACAAACAACATGAAGATTTACCCTTCTTGTACTTAAATCGGCATTGTGCCTTTTGTATTAAATCCCAGCGCAATATCTGAGTTGCATCGTCGATGTGAAGTTCCAAGGAATAGAGAGAAGCTGCAGTAGTGCGTCGCAATCTAGTACTGATTCCCCAGGAACGCTCCAAGCCAACCACAAACAATGAGAAGATTTACTCTACTTGTACTTAAGTCGGCATTGTGCATTTTGTATTAAATCCCGACGGAATTTCAATGTTTCATCGTCAATGTGAAGATCCAAGGGATAGAGTAAAGCTGCAGTAATGCATATGAATCTAATACTGATCTTCCAGGAAACGCTCAAAGTAAACCAGAAACAATGAGAAGATCTGCCCATCTTGTGCTTAAGTCAGCATTGTGCTTTTTGAATTAAATCCCGATGCCATTTCTGTGTTCCATCGTCAATGTGAAGGTCCAAGGGATTGAGGAAAGCTGCAGTAGTGAATCGGAATCTAATACTGATATCTCAGGAAACACTCAAACAATCCTCAGACAATGAGAAGATTTACCTTCTTGTACTTAAGTCTGCATTGTGCCTTTTGAATTAAATTACGACGCAATTTCTGTGTTTCATTGTCAATATGAATGTGAAAGGGAAAGATTACAGCTGCAGTAGTGCATCGGAATCTAATACTATTCTCCCAGGAAACGCTCAAAGCAAACCACAAACAAAGAGAATATTTACTCTTCTTGTAGTTAAGTCGGTATTGTGCCATATCTATTAAATCCCGACGCATTTTCTGTGTTACATCATCAATGTAAAGGTCCAAGGGATAGAGTAAAGCTGCAGTAGTGCATCGGAATCTAATACCGTTCTCTCAGGAAACGCTCAAAGGAAACCATAATAAATGAGAAGATTTACTCTTCTTGTACTTAAGTCGCCATTGTGCCTTTTGTATTCAATCAAAACGCAATATCTGTGTATCATCGTCATGCGATGGTGAAAGGGATAGAGTAAAGCTGCAGTAGTGCATCGGAATCTGATACTAATCTCCCAGGAAACGCTCATAGCAAACCGCAAACAACATGATGATTTACTCATCTTGTACTTAGGTCGGCATTGTGCCTTTTGTATTAAATCCCGACGCAATTTCTGTGATTCAATGCCAATGTGAAGGTCAAAGAGATAGAGTAAAGCTGCAGTAGTGCATCGGAATCTAATACTGATCTCCCAGGAAACGCTCAAAGGAAACCATAATCAATGAGAAGATTTACTCTTCATGTACTTAAGTCGGCGTTGGGCCATTTGTACTAAATCCCGACGCCAAATCTGTGTTTTATCGTCAATGTGATGGTGAAAGGGATAGAGTAAAGCTGCAGTAGCGCATCGGAATCTTATATTAATCTCCCAGGAAACGCTCAAAGAAAACCACAAACAACATGATGATTTACTCATCTTGTACTTAGGTCGGCATTGTGCCTTTTGTATTAAATCCCGACGCAATTTCTGTGATTCATCGCCAATGTGAAGGTCAAAGAGATAGAGTAAAGCTGCAGTAGTGCATCGGAATCTAATACTGATCTTCCAGGAAACTCTCAAAGCAATCCACAAACGATGAGACAACTTAACCTTCCTGTACTTAAGTTGACATTGTGCCTTTCGTAATAAATCCCGACGCAATTTCTGTGTTTTATCGTCAATGTAAAGGTTAAACGGATAAAGTAAAACTACATTAGTGCATCGGAATCTAATACTAATCTTCCAGGAAACGCTCTAAGCAAACCACAAACAAAGGGAATATTTACTCTTCCTGTACTTAACTCGGTATTGTGCTATTTCTATTAAATCCCGACGCATTTTCTGTGTTTCATCGTCAATTTAAAGGTCCAAGGGATAGAGTAAAGCTGAAGTAGTGCATCGGAATCTAGTACTGATTCCCCAGGAACGCTCAAAGCAAACCACAAAAAATGACAAGATTTACTCTTCTTGTACTTAAGTCGGCATTGTGCCTTTTGTATTAAACCCCTACGAAAATTCTGTGTTTTACCGTCAATGTGAAGGTGAAAGAAGTAATGTAAAGCTGCAGTAGTGCATCGGAATCTAATACTAATTTTCCAGGAAACGCTCAAAGCAAACCACAAACAACATGAAGATTTACCCTTCGTGTACTTAAGTCGGCATTGTGCCTTTTGTATTAAATCCCAGCGCAATTTCTGAGTTTCATCGTCGATGTGAAGTTCCAAGGATTAGAGTGAAGCTGCAGTAGTGCGTCGTAATCTAGTACTGATTCCCCAGGAACGCTCCAAGCCAACCACAAACAATGAGAAGATTTACTCTACTTGTACTTAAGTCGGCATTGTGCCTTTTGTATTAAATCCCGACGCAATTTCAATGTTTCATCGTCAATGTGAAGATCCAAGGGATAGAGTAAAGCTGCAGTAATGCATATGAATCTAATACTGATCTTCCAGTAAACGCTCAAAGCAAACCAGAAACAATGAGAAGAGCTGCCCATCTTGTGCTTAAGTCAGCATTGTGCCTTTTGAATTAAATCCCGATGCCATTTCTGTGTTCCATCGTCAATGTGAAGGTCAAAGGGATAGAGGAAAGCTGCAGTAGTGAATCGGAATCTAATACTGATCTCTCAGGAAACACTCAAACAATCCTCAGACAATGAGAAGATTTACCTTCTTGTACTTAAGTCAGCATTGTGACTTTTGAATTAAATTACGACGCAATTTCTGTGTTTCATTGTCAATATGAATGTGAAAGGGAAAGAGTACAGCTGCAGTAGTGCATCGGAATCTAATACTATTCTCTCAAGAAACGCTCAAAGCAAACCACAAACAAAGAGAATATTTACTCTTCTTGTAGTTAAGTCGGTATTGTGCCATATCGATTTAATCCCGACGCATTTTCTGTGTTACATCGTCAATGTAAAGGTCCAAGGGATAGAGTAAAGCTGCAGTAGTGCATCGGAATCTAATACCGTTCTCTCAGGAAACGCTCAAAGGAAACCATAATCAATGAGAAGATTTACTCTTCTTGTACTTAAGTCGCCATTGTGCCTTTTGTATTAAATCAAAACGCAATATCTGTGTACCATCGTCAATGTGATGGTGAAAGGGATAGAGTAAAGCTGCAGTAGTGCATCGGAATCTGATACTAATCTCCCAGGAAACGCTCAAAGCAAACCACAAACAACATGATGATTTACTCATCTTGTACTTAGGTCGGCATTGTGCCTTTTGTATTAAATCCCGACGCAATTTCTGTGATTCAATGCCAATGTGAAGGTCAAAGAGATAGAGTAAAGCTGCAGTAGTGCATCTGAATCTAATACTCATCTCCCAGGAAACGCTCAAAGCAATCGACACACGATGAGAAAACTTAACCATCTTGTACTTAAGTTGACATTGTGCCTTTCGTATTAAATCGCGACGCAATTTCTGTGGTTCATCGTAAATGTAAGTTCCAAGGTATAGAGTAGAGCTGCAGTAGTGCATCGAAATCTAATACTGATCTCCCAGGAAACGCTCAAACAAACCACAATCAATGAGTAGATTTACCTTCTTGTACTTAAGTCGGCATTGTGCCTTTTGTATTAAATCCCGAAGCAATTTCTGTGATTCAATGCCAATGTGAAGGTCAAAGAGATAGAGTAAAGCTGCAGTAGTGCATCTGAATCTAATACTCATCTCCCAGGAAACGCTCAAAGCAATCGACAAACGATGAGAAAACTTAACCATCTTGTACTTAAGTTGACATTGTGCCTTTCGTATTAAATCGCGACGCAATTTCTGTGGTTCATCGTAAATGTAAGTTCCAAGGTATAGAGTAGAGCTGCAGTAGTGCATCGAAATTTAATACTGCTCTCCCAGGAAACGCTCAAACAAACCACAAACAATGAGTAGATTTACCTTCTTGTACTTAAGTCGGCATTGTGCCTTTTGTATTAAATCCCGGCGCAATTTCTGTGTTTCATCGTGAATGTGAAGGTCCAAGGGATAGAGTGAAGCTGCTGTAGTGCATCGGAATATAATACTGATATCCCAGGAAATGCTCAAAGCAAACCACAAACAATGAGAAGATTTACTCTTCTTGTACTTAAGTCGGCATTGTGCCTTTTGTATTAAATCCCGACGAAAATTCTGTTTTTTATCGTCAATGTGAAGGTGAAAGAGGTAATGTAAAGCTGCAGTAGTGCATCGGAATCTAATACAAATCCTCCAGGAAACGCTCAAAGCAAACCACAAACAACATGAAGATTTACCCTTCTTGTACTTAAGTCGGCATTGTGCCTTTTGTATTAAATCCCAGCGCAATTTCTGAGTTTCATCGTCGATGTGAAGCTCCAAGGAATAGAGAGAAGCTGCAGTAGTGCGTCGCAATCTAGTACTGATTCCCCAGGAACGCTCCAAGCCAACCACAAACAATGAGAAGATTTACTCTACTTGTACTTAAGTCGGCATTGTGCCTTTTGTATTAAATCCCGAAGCAATTCCAATGTTTCATCGTCAATGTGAAGATCCAAGGGATAGAGTAAAGCTGCAGTAATGCATATGAATCTAATACTGATCTTCCAGGAAACGCTCAAAGCAAACCAGAAACAATGAGAAGAGCTGCCCATCTTGTGCTTAAGTCAGCATTGTGCCTTTTGAATTAAATCCCGATGCCATTTCTGTGTTCCATCGTCAATGTGAAGGTCCAAGGGATAGAGGAAAGCTGCAGTAGTGAATCGGAATCTAATACTGATCTCTCAGGAAACACTCAAACAATCCTCAGACAATGAGAAGATTTACCTTCTTGTACTTAAGTCAGCATTGTGACTTTTGAATTAAATTACGACGCAATTTCTGTGTTTCATTGTCAATATGAATGTGAAAGGGAAAGAGTACAGCTGCAGTAGTGCATCGGAATCTAATACTATTCTCCCAGGAAACGCTCAAAGCAAACCACAAACAAAGAGAATATTTACTCTTCTTGTAGTTAAGTCGGTATTGTGCCATATCTATTTAATCCCGACGCATTTTCTGTGTTACATCGTCAATGTAAAGGTCCAAGGGATAGAGTAAAGCTGCAGCAGTGCATCGGTATCTGATACTAATCTCCCAGGAAACGCTCATAGCAAACCGCAAACAACATGATGATTTACTCATCTTGTACTTAGGTCGGCATTGTGCCTTTTGTATTAATTCCCGACGCAATTTCTGTGATACAATGCCAATGTGAAGGTCAAAGAGATAGAGTGAAGCTGCAGTAGTGCATCGGAATCTAATACTGATCTCCCAGGAAACGCTCAAAGTAATCGACAAACGATCAGAAAACTTAACCATCTTGTACTTAAGTTGACATTGTGCCTTTCGTATTAAATCGCGACGCAATTTCTGTGGTTCATCGTAAATGTGATGTTCCAGGGCATAGAGTAGAGCTGCAGTAGTGCATCGAAATCTAATACTGATCTTCCAGGAAACGCTCAAAGCAAACCAGAAACAATGAGAAGATCTGCCCTTCTTGTACTTAAGTCTGCATTGTGCCTTTTGTATTAAATCCCGACGCAATTTCTGTGTTTCATCGTCAATTTAAAGGTCCAAGGGATAGAGTAAAGCTGCAGTAGTGCATCGGAATCTAGTACTGATTCCGCAGGAACGCTCAAAGGAAACCACAAGCAAAGAAAATATTTACTCTTCTTGTACATAAGTCGGTATTGTGCCTTTTCTCTTAAATCCCGACGCATTCTCTGTGTTTCATCGTCAATTTAAAGGTCCAAGGGATAGAGTAAAGATCCAGTAGTGCATCGGAATCTAGTACCGATTCCCCAGCAACGCTCAAAGCCAACCACAAACAATGAGATGATTTACCCTACTTATACTTAAGTTTGCATTGTGCCTTTTGTATTAAATCCTGACGCAATTTCTGTGTTTCATCGTCTATGTTAAGGTCCAAGGGATAGAGGAAAGCTGCAGTGGTGAATCGGAATCTAATACTGATCTCTCAGGAAACACTCAAACAATCCTCAGACAATGAGAAGATTTACCTTCTTGTACTTAAGTCTGCATTGTGCCTTTTGAATTAAATTACGACGCAATTTCTGTGTTTCATTGTCAATATGAATGTGAAAGGGAAAGAGTACAGCTGCAATAGTGCATCGGAATCTAATACAATTCTCCCAGGAAACGCTTAAACCAAACCACAAACAAAGAGAATATTTACTCTTCTTGTAGTTAAGTCGGTATTGTGCCGTATCTATTAAATCCCGACGCATTTCCTGTTTTACATCGTCAATGTAAAGGTCCAAGGGATAGAGTAAAGCTGCAGTAGTGCATCGGAATCTAATACCGTTCTCTCAGGAAACGCTCAAAGGAAACCATAATCAATGAGAAGATTCACTCTTCTTGTACTTAAGTCGGCATTGTGCCTTTTGTATTAAATCCCGATGCCATTTCTGTGTTCCATCGTCAATGTGAAGGTCCAAGGGATAGAGTAAAGCGGCAGTAGTGCATCGGAATCTAATACTGATCTCCCAGGAAACGCTTAAAGCAAACCACAATCAGTGAGAAGATTTACTCTTCTTGTACTTAAGTCGGCATTGTGTCGTTCTATTAAATCCCGACGCAATTTCTGTGTTTCATCTACTATGTGAGCCCCAAAGGGATAGAGTAAAGCTGCAGTAGTGCATCGGAAAATTAATAGTGACTTCCTAGGAAAGGCTCATAGCAAACCACAAACAATGAGAGAATTTACTCGTCTTGTTGTTAAGTCGGCATTGTGCCTTTGTATTAAACACCGTCGCTATTTCTGAGATCCATCGTCAATGTAAAGGTCTAAGGGATAGAGAAAGCTGCAGTAGTGCATCGAAATCTAGTTCTGATCTCCCAGGATCGCTCAAAGAAAACCACAAGCAAAGAGAATATTTACTCTTCTTGTACATAAGTCGGTATTGTGCTTTTTCTCTTAAATCCCGACGCATTCTCTGTGTTTCATCGTCAATGTAAAGGTCCAAGGGATAGAGTAAAGCTCCAGTAGTGCATCGGAATCTAGTACCGATTCCCCAGCAACGCTCAAAGCCAAGCACAAACAATGAGAAGATTTACTCTACTTATACTTAAGTTTGCATTGTGCCTTTTGTATTAAATCCTGACGCAATTTCTGTGTTTCATCGTCTATGTGAAGGTCCAAGGGATAGAAGAAAGCTGCAGTAGTGGATCGGAATCTAATACTGATCTCCCAGGAAACACTCAAACAATCCTCAAATAATGAGAAGATTTACCTTCTTGTACTTTAGTCTGCATTGTGCCTTTTGTTTTAAATCCCGACGCAATTTCTGTGTTTCATTGTCAACATGAATGTGAAAAGGAAAGAGTACAGCTGCAGTAGTGCATCGGAATCTAATACTATTCTCCCAGGAAACGCTCAAAGCAAACCACAAACAAAGAGAATATTTACTCTTCTTGTAGTTAAGTCGGTATTCTACCATATCTATTAAATCCCGACGCATTTTCTATGTTACATCGTCAATGTAAAGGTCCAAGGGATAGAGTAAAGCTGCAGTAGTGCATCGGAATCTAATACCGTTCTCCCAGGAAACGCTCAAAGGAAACCATAAACAATGAGAAGATTTACTCTTCTTGTACTTAAGTCGCCATTGTGCCTTTTGTATTAAATCAAAACGCAATATCTGTGTATCATCGTCAATGTGATTGTGAAAGGGATAGAGTAAAGCTGCAGTAGTGCATCGGAATCTGATTCTAATCTCCCAGGAAACGCTCAAAGCAAACCACAACCAACATGATGATTTACTCATCTTGTACTTAAGTCGGCATTGTGCCTTTTGTATTAAATCCCGACGCAATTTCTGTGTTTCATCGTGAATGTGAAGGTCCAAGGGATAGAGTGATGCTGCTGTAGTGCATCGGAATATAATACTGATATAAATGACTTAGTAGATAGTGTCGGAAGTTCCATGCGGCTTTTCGCGGATGATGCTGTAGTATACAGAGAAGTTGCTGCATTAGAAAATTGTAGCGAAATACAGGAAGATCTGCAGCGGATAGGCACTTGGTGCAGGGAGTGGCAACTGACCCTTAACATAGACAAATGTAATGTACTGCGAATACATAGAAAGAAGGATCCTTTATTGTATGACTATATGATAGCGGAACAAACACTGGTAGCAGTTACTTCTGTAAAATATCTGGGAGTATGCGTATGGAACGATTTGAAGTGGAATGATCATATAAAACTAATTGTTGGTAAGGCGGGTACCAGGTTGAGATTCATTGGGAGAGTGCTTAGAAAATGTAGTCCATCAACAAAGGAGGTGGCTTACAAAACACTCGTTCGACCTATACTTGAGTATTGCTCATCAGTGTGGGATCCGTACCAGGTCGGGTTGACGGAGGAGATAGAGAAGATCCAAAGAAGAGCGGCGCGTTTCGTCACTGGGTTATTTGGTAACTGTGATAGCGTTACGGAGATGTTTAATAAACTCAAGTGGCAGACTCTGCAAGAGAGGCGCTCTGCATCGCGGTGTAGCTTGCTCGCTAGGTTTCGAGAGGGTGCGTTTCTGGATGAGGTATCGAATATATTGCTTCCCCCTACTTATACTTCCCGAGGAGATCACGAATGTAAAATTAGAGAGATTAGAGCGCGCACGGAGGCTTTCAGACAGTCGTTCTTCCCGCGAAACATACGCGACTGGAACAGGAAATGGAGGTAATGACAGTGGCACGTAAAGTGCCCTCCGCCACACACCGTTGGGTGGCTTGCGGAGTATCAATGTAGATGTAGATGTAGATGTAGATATCCCAGGAAACGCTCAAAGCAAACCACAAACAATGAGAAGATTTACTCTTCTTGTACTTAAGTTGGCATTGTGCCTTTCGTAATAAATCCCAACGCAATTTCTGTGTTTCATCGTCAATGTGAAGGTCCAAGGGATAGAGTAAAGCTGCTGTAGTGCATCGGAATATAAAACTGATATCCCAGGAAACGCTCTAAGCAAACCACAAACAAAGAGAATATTTACTCTTCCTGTACTTAAGTCGGTATTGAGTTATTTCTATTAAATCCCGACGCATTTTCTGTGTTTCATCGTCAATTTAAAGGTCCAAGGGATAGAGTAAAGCTGCAGTAGTGCATCGGAATCTAGTACTGATTCCCCAGGAACGCTCAAAGCAAACCACAAAAAATGAGAAGATTTACTCTTCTTGTACTTAAGTCGGCATTGTGCCTTATGTATTAAATCAGGACGAAAATTCTGTGTTTTATCGTCAATGTGAAGGTGAAAGAGGTAATGTAAAGCTGCGGTAGTGCATCGGAATCTAATACAAATCCACCAGGAAACGCTCAAAGCAAACCACAAACAACATGAAGATTTACCCTTCTTGTACTTAAGTCGGCATTGTGTCTTTTGTATTAAATCCCAGCGCAATTTCTGAGTTTCATCGTCGATGTGAAGTTCCAAGGAATAGAGAGAAGCTGCAGTAGTGCGTCGCAATCTAGTACTGATTCCCCAGGAACGCTCCAAGCCAACCACAAACAATGAGAAGATTTACTCTACATGTACTTAAGTCGGCATTGTGCCTTTTGTATTAAATCCCGACGCAATTTCAATGTTTCATCGTCAATGTAAAGATCCAAGGGATAGAGTAAAGCTGCAGTAATGCATATGAATCTAATACTGATCTTCCAGGAAACACTCAAAGCAAACCAGAAACAATGAGAAGATCTGCCCATCTTGTGCTTAAGTCAGCATTGTGCCTTTTGAATTAAATCCCGATGCCATTTCTGTGTTCCATCGTCAATGTGAAGGTCCAAGGGATAGTGTAAAGCGGCAGTAGTGCATCGGAATCTAATACTGATCTCCCAGGAAACGCTTAAAGCAAACCACAATCAGTGAGAAGATTTACTCTGCTTGTACTTAAGTCGGCATTGTGTCTTTCTATTAAATCCCGACGCAATTTCTGTGTTTCATCTACTATGTGAGCCCCCAAGGGATAGAGTAAAGCTGCAGTAGTGCATCGGAAAATTAATAGTGACCTCCCAGGAAAGTCTCATAGCAAACCACAAACAATGAGAGAATTTACTCGTCTTGTTGTTAAGTCGGCATTGTGCCTTTGTATTAAACACCGTCGCTATTTCTGAGATCCATCATCAATGTAAAGGTCCAAGGGATAGAGAAAGCAGCAGTAGTGCATCGAAATCTAGTTCTGATCTCCCAGGATCGCTCAAAGAAAACCACAAGCAAAGAGAATATTTACTCTTCTTGTACATAAGTCGGTATTGTGCTTTTTCTCTTAAATCCCGACGCATTCTCTGTGTTTCATCGTCAATGTAAAGGTCCAAGGGATAGAGTAAAGCTCCAGTAGTGCATCGGAATCTAGTACCGATTCCCCAGCAACGCTCAAAGCCAACCACAAACAATGAGAAGATTTACTCTACTTATACTTAAGTTTGCATTGTGCCTTTTGTATTAAATCCTGACGCAATTTCTGTGTTTCATCGTCTATGTGAAGGTCCAAGGGATAGAGGAAAGCTGCAGTAGTGGATCGGAATCCAATACTGATCTCCCAGGAAACACTCAAATAATCCTCAAACAATGAGAAGAGTTACCTTCTTGTACTTTAGTCTGCATTGTGCCTTTTGTATTAAATCCCGACGCAATTTCTGTGTTTCATTGTCAATATGAATGTGAAAAGGAAAGAGTACAGCTGCAGTAGTGCATCGGAATCTAATACTATTCTCCCAGGAAACGCTCAAAGCAAACCACAAACAAAGAGAATATTTACTCTTCTTGTAGTTAAGTCGGTATTCTGCCATATCTATTTAATCCCGACGCATTTTCTGTGTTACATCGTCAATGTAAAGGTCCAAGGAATAGAGTAAAGCTGCAGTAGTGCATCGGAATCTGATACTAATCTCCCAGGAAACGCTCATAGCAAACCGCAAACAACATGATGATTTACTCATCTTGTACTTAGGACGGCATTGTGCCTTTTGTATTAAATCCCGACGCAATTTCTGTGATTCAATGCCAATGTGAAGGTCAAAGAGATAGAGTAAAGCTGCAGTAGTGCATCGGAATCTCATACTGATCTCCCAGGAAACGCTCAAAGCAATCGACAAACGATGAGAAAACTTAACCATCTTCTACTTAAGTTGACATTGTGCCTTTCGTATTAAATCGCGACGCAATTTCTGTGGTTCATCGTAAATGTGATGTTCCAGGGCATAGAGTAGAGCTGCAGTAGTGCATCGAAATCTAATACTGATCTCCCAGGAAACGCTCAAACAAACCACAAACAATGAGTAGATTTACCTTATTGTACTTAAGTCGGCATTGTGCCTTTTGTATTAAATCCCGACGCAATTTCTGTGTTTCATCGTCAATGTGAAGGTCCAAGGGAAAGAGTGAAGCTGCTGTAGTGCATCGGAATATAATACTGATATCCCAGGAAACGCTCAAAGCAAACCACAAACAATGAGAAGATTTACTCTTCTTGTACTTAAGTTGGCATTGTGCCTTTCGTAATAAATCCCGACGCAATTTCTGTGTTTCATCGTCAATGTGAAGGTCCAAGGGATAGAGTAAAGCTGCTGTAGTGCATCGGAATATAAAACTGATATCCCAGGAAACGCTCTAAGCAAACCACAAACAAAGAGAATATTTACTCTTCATGTACTTAACTCGGTATTGTGCTATTTCTATTAAATCCCGACGCATTTTCTGTGTTTCATCGTCAATTTAAAGGTCCAAGGGATAGAGTAAAGCTGCAGTAGTGCATCGGAATCTAGTACTGATTCCCCAGGAACGCTCAAAGCAAACCACAAAAAATGAGAAGATTTACTCTTCTTGTACTTAAGTCGGCATTGTGCCTTTTGTATTAAATCCCGACGAAAATTCTGTGTTTTATCGTCAATGTGAAGGTGAAAGAAGTAATGTAAAGCTGCAGTAGTGCATCGGAATCTAATACTAATTTTCCAGGAAACGCTCAAAGCAAAAAACAAACAGCATGAAGATTTACCCTTCTTGTACTTAAGTCGGCATTGTGCCTTTTGTATTAAATCCCAGCGCAATTTCTGAGTTTCATCGTCGATGTAAAGTTCCAAGGAATAGAGTGAAGCTGCAGTAGTGCGTCGCAATCTAGTACTGATTCCCCAGGAACGCTCCAAGCCAACCACAAACAGTGAGAAGTTTTACTCTACTTGTACTTAAGTCGGCATTGTGCCTTTTGTATAAAATCCCGACGCAATTTCTATGTTTCATCGTCAATGTGAAGATCCAAGGGTTAGAGTAAAGCTGCAGTAATGCATATGAATCTAATACTGATCTTCCAGGAAACGCTCAAAGCAAACCAGAAACAATGAGAAGATCTGCCCTTCTTGTACTTAAGTCTGCATTGTGCCTTTTGTATTAAATCCCGACGGAATTTCTGTGATTCATCGCCAATGTGAAGGTCAAAGAGATGGAGCAAAGCTGCAGTAGTGCATCGGAATCTAATACTGATCTCCCAGGAAACGCTCAAAGCAATCGACAAACGAAGAGAAAACTTAACCATCTTGTACTTAAGTTGACATTGTGCCTTTCGTATTAGATCGCGACGCAATTTCTGTGGTTCATCGTAAATGTGAAGTTCCAAGGTATAGAGTAGAGCTGCAGTAGTGCATCGAAATCTAACACTGATCTCCCAGGAAACGCTCAAACAAACCACAAACAACGAGTAGATTTACCTTCTTGTACTTAAGTCGGCATTGTGCCTTTTGTATTAAATCCCGACGCAATTTCTGTATTTCATCGTCAATGCAAAGGTCCAAGGGATAGAGTGAAGCTGCTGTAGTGCATCGGAATATAATACTGATTCCCCAGGAACGCTCAAAGGAAACCACAAGCAAAGAGAATATTTACTCTTCTTGTACATAAGTCGGTATTGTGCCTTTTCTCTTAAATCCCGACGCAATTTCTGTGTTTCATCTACTATGTGAGCCCCAAAGGGATAGAGTAAAGCTGCAGTAGTGCATCGGAAAATTAATAGTGACTTCCTAGGAAAGGCTCATAGCAAACCACAAACAATGAGAGAATTTACTCGTCTTGTTGTTAAGTCGGCATTGTGCCTTTGTATTAAACACCGTCGCTATTTCTGAGATCCATCGTCAATGTAAAGGTCTAAGGGATAGAGAAAGCTGCAGTAGTGCATCGAAATCTAGTTCTGATCTCCCAGGATCGCTCAAAGAAAACCACAAGCAAAGCGAATATTTACTCTTCTTGTACATAAGTCGGTATTGTGCTTTTTCTCTTAAATCCCGACGCATTCTCTGTGTTTCATCGTCAATGTAAAGGTCCAAGGGATAGAGTAAAGCTCCAGTAGTGCATCGGAATCTAGTACCGATTCCCCAGCAACGCTCAAAGCCAAGCACAAACAATGAGAAGATTTACTCTACTTATACTTAAGTTTGCATTGTGCCTTTTGTATTAAATCCTGACGCAATTTCTGTGTTTCATCGTCTATGTGAAGGTCCAAGGGATAGAAGAAAGCTGCAGTAGTGGATCGGAATCTAATACTGATCTCCCAGGAAACACTCAAACAATCCTCAAATAATGAGAAGATTTACCTTCTTGTACTTTAGTCTGCATTGTGCCTTTTGTTTTAAATCCCGACGCAATTTCTGTGTTTCATTGTCAATATGAATGTGAAAAGGAAAGAGTACAGCTGCAGTAGTGCTTCGGAATCTAATACTATTCTCCCAGGAAACGCTCAAAGCAAACCACAAACAAAGAGAATATTTACTCTTCTTGTAGTTAAGTCGGTATTCTACCATATCTATTAAATCCCGACGCATTTTCTATGTTACATCGTCAATGTAAAGGTCCAAGGGATAGAGTAAAGCTGCAGTAGTGCATCGGAATCTAATACCGTTCTCCCAGGAAACGCTCAAAGGAAACCATAAACAATGAGAAGATTTACTCTTCTTGTACTTAAGTCGCCATTGTGCCTTTTGTATTAAATCAAAACGCAATATCTGTGTATCATCGTCAATGTGATTGTGAAAGGGATAGAGTAAAGCTGCAGTAGTGCATCGGAATCTGATTCTAATCTCCCAGGAAACGCTCAAAGCAAACCACAACCAACATGATGATTTACTCATCTTGTACTTAAGTCGGCATTGTGCCTTTTGTATTAAATCCCGACGCAATTTCTGTGTTTCATCGTGAATGTGAAGGTCCAAGGGATAGAGTGATGCTGCTGTAGTGCATCGGAATATAATACTGATATAAATGACTTAGTAGATAGTGTCGGAAGTTCCATGCGGCTTTTCGCGGATGATGCTGTAGTATACAGAGAAGCTGCTGCATTAGAAAATTGTAGCGAAATACAGGAAGATCTGCAGCGGATATGCACTTGGTGCAGGGAGTGGCAACTGACCCTTAACATAGACAAATGTAATGTACTGCGAATACATAGAAAGAAGGATCCTTTATTGTATGACTATATGATAGCGGAACAAACACTGGTAGCAGTTACTTCTGTAAAATATCTGGGAGTATGCGTATGGAACGATTTGAAGTGGAATGATCATATAAAACTAATTGTTGGTAAGGCGGGTACCAGGTTGAGATTCATTGGGAGAGTGCTTAGAAAATGTAGTCCATCAACAAAGGAGGTGGCTTACAAAACACTCGTTCGACCTATACTTGAGTATTGCTCATCAGTGTGGGATCCGTACCAGGTCGGGTTGACGGAGGAGATAGAGAAGATCCAAAGAAGAGCGGCGCGTTTCGTCACTGGGTTATTTGGTAACTGTGATAGCGTTACGGAGATGTTTAATAAACTCAAGTGGCAGACTCTGCAAGAGAGGCGCTCTGCATCGCGGTGTAGCTTGCTCGCCAGGTTTCGAGAGGGTGCGTTTCTGGATGAGGTATCGAATATATTGCTTCCCCCTACTTATACTTCCCGAGGAGATCACGAATGTAAAATTAGAGAGATTAGAGCGCGCACGGAGGCTTTCAGACAGTCGTTCTTCCCGCGAAACATACGCGACTGGAACAGGAAAGGGAGGTAATGACAGTGGCACGTAAAGTGCCCTCCGCCACACACCGTTGGGTGGCTTGCGGAGTATCGATGTAGATGTAGATGTAGATGTAGATATCCCAGGAAACGCTCAAAGCAAACCACAAACAATGAGAAGATTTACTCTTCTTGTACTTAAGTTGGCATTGTGCCTTTCGTAATAAATCCCAACGCAATTTCTGTGTTTCATCGTCAATGTGAAGGTCCAAGGGATAGAGTAAAGCTGCTGTAGTGCATCGGAATATAAAACTGATATCCCAGGAAACGCTCTAAGCAAACCACAAACAAAGAGAATATTTACTCTTCCTGTACTTAAGTCGGTATTGTGTTATTTCTATTAAATCCCGACGCATTTTCTGTGTTTCATCGTCAATTTAAAGGTCCAAGGGATAGAGTAAAGCTGCAGTAGTGCATCGGAATCTAGTACTGATTCCCCAGGAACGCTCAAAGCAAACCACAAAAAATGAGAAGATTTACTCTTCTTGTACTTAAGTCGGCATTGTGCCTTTTGTATTAAATCAGGACGAAAATTCTGTGTTTTATCGTCAATGTGAAGGTGAAAGAGGTAATGTAAAGCTGCGGTAGTGCATCGGAATCTAATACAAATCCACCAGGAAACGCTCAAAGCAAACCACAAACAACATGAAGATTTACCCTTCTTGTACTTAAGTCGGCATTGTGTCTTTTGTATTAAATCCCAGCGCAATTTCTGAGTTTCATCGTCGATGTGAAGTTCCAAGGAATAGAGAGAAGCTGCAGTAGTGCGTCGCAATCTAGTACTGATTCCCCAGGAACGCTCCAAGCCAACCACAAACAATGAGAAGATTTACTCTACATGTACTTAAGTCGGCATTGTGCCTTTTGTATTAAATCCCGACGCAATTTCAATGTTTCATCGTCAATGTAAAGATCCAAGGGATAGAGTAAAGCTGCAGTAATGCATATGAATCTAATACTGATCTTCCAGGAAACACTCAAAGCAAACCAGAAACAATGAGAAGATCTGCCCATCTTGTGCTTAAGTCAGCATTGTGCCTTTTGAATTAAATCCCGATGCCATTTCTGTGTTCCATCGTCAATGTGAAGGTCCAAGGGATAGTGTAAAGCGGCAGTAGTGCATCGGAATCTAATACTGATCTCCCAGGAAACGCTTAAAGCAAACCACAATCAGTGAGAAGATTTACTCTGCTTGTACTTAAGTCGGCATTGTGTCTTTCTATTAAATCCCGACGCAATTTCTGTGTTTCATCTACTATGTGAGCCCCCAAGGGATAGAGTAAAGCTGCAGTAGTGCATCGGAAAATTAATAGTGACCTCCCAGGAAAGTCTCATAGCAAACCACAAACAATGAGAGAATTTACTCGTCTTGTTGTTAAGTCGGCATTGTGCCTTTGTATTAAACACCGTCGCTATTTCTGAGATCCATCGTCAATGTAAAGGTCCAAGGGATAGAGAAAGCAGCAGTAGTGCATCGAAATCTAGTTCTGATCTCCCAGGATCGCTCAAAGAAAACCACAAGCAAAGAGAATATTTACTCTTCTTGTACATAAGTCGGTATTGTGCTTTTTCTCTTAAATCCCGACGCATTCTCTGTGTTTCATCGTCAATGTAAAGGTCCAAGGGATAGAGTAAAGCTCCAGTAGTGCATCGGAATCTAGTACCGATTCCCCAGCAACGCTCAAAGCCAACCACAAACAATGAGAAGATTTACTCTACTTATACTTAAGTTTGCATTGTGCCTTTTGTATTAAATCCTGACGCAATTTCTGTGTTTCATCGTCTATGTGAAGGTCCAAGGGATAGAGGAAAGCTGCAGTAGTGGATCGGAATCCAATACTGATCTCCCAGGAAACACTCAAATAATCCTCAAACAATGAGAAGAGTTACCTTCTTGTACTTTAGTCTGCATTGTGCCTTTTGTATTAAATCCCGACGCAATTTCTGTGTTTCATTGTCAATATGAATGTGAAAAGGAAAGAGTACAGCTGCAGTAGTGCATCGGAATCTAATACTATTCTCCCAGGAAACGCTCAAAGCAAACCACAAACAAAGAGAATATTTACTCTTCTTGTAGTTAAGTCGGTATTCTGCCATATCTATTTAATCCCGACGCATTTTCTGTGTTACATCGTCAATGTAAAGGTCGAAGGAGTAGAGTAAAGCTGCAGTAGTGCATCGGAATCTGATACTAATCTCCCAGGAAACGCTCATAGCAAACCGCAAACAACATGATGATTTACTCATCTTGTACTTAGGTCGGCATTGTGCCTTTTGTATTAAATCCCGACGCAATTTCTGTGATTCAATGCCAATGTGAAGGTCAAAGAGATAGAGTAAAGCTGCAGTAGTGCATCGGAATCTCATACTGATCTCCCAGGAAACACTCAAAGCAATCGACAAACGATGAGAAAACTTAACCATCTTGTACTTAAGTTGACATTGTGCCTTTCGTATTAAATCGCGACGCAATTTCTGTGGTTCATCGTAAATGTGATGTTCCAGGGCATAGAGTAGAGCTGCAGTAGTGCATCGAAATCTAATACTGATCTCCCAGGAAACGCTCAAACAAACCACAAACAATGAGTAGATTTACCTTATTGTACTTAAGTCGGCATTGTGCCTTTTGTATTAAATCCCGACGCAATTTCTGTGTTTCATCGTCAATGTGAAGGTCCAAGGGAAAGAGTGAAGCTGCTGTAGTGCATCGGAATATAATACTGATATCCCAGGAAACGCTCAAAGCAAACCACAAACAATGAGAAGATTTACTCTTCTTGTACTTAAGTTGGCATTGTGCCTTTCGTAATAAATCCCGACGCAATTTCTGTGTTTCATCGTCAATGTGAAGGTCCAAGGGATAGAGTAAAGCTGCTGTAGTGCATCGGAATATAAAACTGATATCCCAGGAAACGCTCTAAGCAAACCACAAACAAAGAGAATATTTACTCTTCATGTATTTAACTCGGTATTGTGCTATTTCTATTAAATCCCGACGCATTTTCTGTGTTTCATCGTCAATTTAAAGGTCCAAGGGATAGAGTAAAGCTGCAGTAGTGCATCGGAATCTAGTACTGATTCCCCAGGAACGCTCAAAGCAAACCACAAAAAATGAGAAGATTTACTCTTCTTGTACTTAAGTCGGCATTGTGCCTTTTGTATTAAATCCCGACGAAAATTCTGTGTTTTATCGTCAATGTGAAGGTGAAAGAAGTAATGTAAAGCTGCAGTAGTGCATCGGAATCTAATACTAATTTTCCAGGAAACGCTCAAAGCAAAAAACAAACAGCATGAAGATTTACCCATTCTTGTACTTAAGTCGGCATTGTGCCTTTTGTATTAAATCCCAGCGCAATTTCTGAGTTTCATCGTCGATGTAAAGTTCCAAGGAATAGAGTGAAGCTGCAGTAGTGCGTCGCAATCTAGTACTGATTCCCCAGGAACGCTCCAAGCCAAAAACAAACAGTGAGAAGTTTTACTCTACTTGTACTTAAGTCGGCATTGTGCCTTTTGTATAAAATCCCGACGCAATTTCTATGTTTCATCGTCAATGTGAAGATCCAAGGGTTAGAGTAAAGCTGCAGTAATGCATATGAATCTAATACTGATCTTCCAGGAAACGCTCAAAGCAAACCAGAAACAATGAGAAGATCTGCCCTTCTTGTACTTAAGTCTGCATTGTGCCTTTTGTATTAAATCCCGACGGAATTTCTGTGATTCATCGCCAATGTGAAGGTCAAAGAGATAGAGCAAAGCTGCAGTTTTGCATCGGAATCTAATACTGATCTCCCAGGAAACGCTCAAAGCAATCGACAAACGAAGAGAAAACTTAACCATCTTGTACTTAAGTTGACATTGTGCCTTTCGTATTAGATCGCGACGCAATTTCTGTGGTTCATCGTAAATGTGAAGTTCCAAGGTATAGAGTAGAGCTGCTGTAGTGCATCGAAATCTAACACTGATCTCCCAGGAAACGCTCAAACAAACCACAAACAACGAGTAGATTTACCTTCTTGTACTTAAGTCGGCATTGTGCCTTTTGTATTAAATCCCGACGCAATTTCTGTATTTCATCGTCAATGCAAAGGTCCAAGGGATAGAGTGAAGCTGCTGTAGTGCATCGGAATATAATACTGATTCCCCAGGAACGCTCAAAGGAAACCACAAGCAAAGAGAATATTTACTCTTCTTGTACATAAGTCGGTATTGTGCCTTTTCTCTTAAATCCCGACGCATTCTCTGTGTTTCATCGTCAATTTATAGGTCCAAGGGATAGAGTAAAGCTCCAGTAGTGCATCGGAATCTCGTACCGATTCCCCAGCAACGCTCAAAGCCAACCACAAACAATGAGAAGATTTACTCTACTTATACTTAAGTTTGCATTGTGCCTTTTGTATTAAATCCTGACGCAATTTCTGTGTTTCATCGTCTATGTGAAGGTCCAAGGGATAGAGTAAAGCTGCAGTAGTGAATCGGAATCTAATACCGATCTCTCAGGAAACACTCAAACAATCCTCAGACAATGAGAAGATATACCTTCTTGTACTTAAGTCTGCATTGTGCCTTTTGAATTAAATTACGACGCAATTTGTGTGTTTCATTGTCAATATGAATGTGAAAGGGAAAGAGTACAGCTGCAGTAGTGCATCGGAATCTAATACTATTCTCCCAAGAAACGCTTAAAGCAAACCACAAACAAAGAGAATATTTACTCTTCTTGTAGTTAAGTCGGTATTGTGCCATATCTATTAAATCCCGACGAATTTTCTGTGTTACATCGTCAATGTAAAGGTCCAAGGGATAGAGTAAAGCTGCAGTAGTGCATCGGAATCTAATACCGTTCTCTCAGGAAACGCTCAAAGGAAACCATAATCAATGAGAAGATTTACTCTTCTTGTACTTAAGTCGCCATTGTGCCTTTTGTATTAAATCAAAACGCAATATCTGTGTATCATCGTCAATGTGATGGTGAAAGGGATAGAGTAAAGCTGCAGTAGTGCATCGGAATCTAATTCTTATCTCCAAGGAAACGCTCAAAACAAACCACAAACAAAGAGAAGATTTACTCTTCTTGTACTTAAGTCGGCAATGTGCATTTCGTATTAAATCCCAACCCAATATCTGTGTTTCATCGTCAATGTGAAGGTCCAAGGGATAGAGAAAAGTTGCAGTAGTGCATCTGAATCTAGTACTAATCTCCCAGGAAACGTTCAAAGCAATCCACAAACAATGAGAAAATTTAACCCTCTTGTACTTAAGTTGGCATTGTGCCTTTCGTTTTAAATCGCGACGCAATTTCTGTGATTCATCGTCTATGTGGAGCTCCAAGGGATGGAGTAAAGCTGCAGTAGTGTATCGGAATCTAATACTGATCTCCCAGGAAACGCTCAAAGGAAACCATAATCAATGAGAAGATTTACTCTTCTTCTACTTACGTCGGCGTTGTGCCTTTTGTATTAAATCCCGACGCAATTTCTGTGATTCATTGCCAATGTGAAGGTCCAAGAGATAGAGTAAAGCTGCAGTAGTGCATCGGAATCTAATACTGATCTCCCAGGACACGCTCAAAGCAATCCACAAACAATGAGAAAATTTAACCTTCTTGTGCTTAAGTTGATATTGTGCCTTTCGTATTAAATCGCGACGTAATTTCTGTGGTTCATCGTTAATGTGAAGATCCAAGGTATAGAGTAAAGCTGCAGTAGTGCATCGGAATATCATACTGATGTCACAGGAAACGCTCAAAGCAAACCACAAACAATGAGAAGATTTACTCTTCTTGTATTTAAGTTGGCATTGAGCCTTTCGTAATAAATCCCAACGCAATTTCTGTGTTTTATCGTCAATGTAAAGAAGAAAGGGATAGAGTAAAACTACAGTAGTGCATCGGAATCTAATACTAATCTCACAGGAAACGCTCTAAGCAAACCACAAATAAAGAGAATATTTACTCTTCCTGTACTGAAGTCGGTATTGTGCCATTTCTATTAAATCCCGACGCAATTTCTGTGTTTCATCGTCAATGTGAAGGTCAAAGGGAGAGAGTAAAGCTGCAGTAGTGCATCGGAATCTAATACTGATATCCCAGGAAACGCTCAAAGCAAACCACAAACAATGAGAAGATTTACCTTCTTGTACTTACGCCGGCATTGTGCTTTTTGTATTAAATCCCGACGCAATTTCTGTGTTTCATCGCCTATGTGAAGGTCCAAGGGATAGAGCAAATCTGCAGTAGTGCATCGGAATCTAATACTGATCTCCCAGGAAAAGCTGAAACGAACCTCAAAGAATGAGAAGATTTACCTTCTTGTACTTAAATCAGCATTGTGCCCTTTGTAATAAATCCCGATGCCATTTCTGTGTTCCATCGTCAATGTGAAGGTCCAGGGGATTGAGTAAAGCTGCGGTAGTGCATCGGAATCTAATACTGATTCATCAGGAACGTTCAAAGTCAACCACAAAGAATGAGAAGATTTACTCTACTTGTACTTAAGTCGCCATTGTGCCTTTTGTATTAAATACCGACGCAATTTCTGTGTTTCATCGTCTATGTGAAGGTCCAAGGGGTAGAGTAAAGCTGCAGTAGTGGATCGGAATCTAATACTGATCTCCCAGGAAACGCTCAAACAAACCACAAACAATGAGGAGATTTGCCTTCTTGTACTTAAGTCGGCATTGTGCCTTTTGTATTAAATCCCGACGCAATTTCTGTGATTCATCGTCAATGTGAAGGTCCAAGGGATAGTGTAAAACTGCATTGGTGCATCGGATTCTAATACTGATATCCCAAGAAACGCTCAAAGCAAACCACGAACATTGAGAAGATTTACTCTCCTTGTACTTATGTCGGCATTGTGCCTTTTCTTTTAAATCCCGACGCATTTTCTGTGTTTCATCGTCGATTTAAAGGTCCAAGGAATAGAGTAAAGCTGCAGTAGTGCATCGGAATCTAGTACTGAATTCCCAGGAACGCTCAAAGCAAACCACAAACAATGAGATGATTTACTCTTCTTGTACTTAAGTCGGCATTGTGCCTTTTGTATTAAATCCCTAACCCATATCTGTGTTTCATCGTGAATGAGAAGGTCAAAGGTATAGAGTAAAGCTGCAGTAATGCATCGGAATCTACTGCTGATCTCCCAGGAAACGCTCAAACAAACCACAAACAATGAGAAGATTTAACCATCCTGTACTTAAGTAGGCATTGTGCATTTTGTATTAAATCCCGACACAAATTCTTTTTTTTTATCGTCAATGTGAAGGTGAAAGGGGTAAAGTAAAGCTGTAGTAGTGAATCGGAATCTAATACTGATCTCCCAGGAAACGCCCAAACAAACCACAAACAGTGAGAAGATTTACCTTCTTGTACTTACGCCGGCATTGTGCCTTTTGTATTTTTTCCCGACGCAATTTCCGTGTTTCATCGTCAATGTGAAGGTCCAAGGGATAGAGTAAAGCTGCAGTTGTGCATCGGAATCTAATTCTGATATCCCAGGAAACGCTCATAGCTAACCACAAACAATGAGAAGATTTACTCTTCTTGTAGTTAAGTCGGCATTGTGCCTTTTCTATTAAATCCCGACGCAATTTCTGTGTTTTATCGTCAATGTGTAGGTGAAAGGGATAGAGTAAAGCTGCTGTAGTGCATCGGAATCTAATACTAATCTCCCAGGTAACGCTCAAAGCAAACCACAACCAAAGAGAATATTTACTCTCCTTGTACTTAAGTAGGTATTGTGCCATTTCTATTTAATCCCGACGCATTTTATGTGTTTCATCGTCAATGTTAAGGTCCAAGGGATAGAGTAATGCTGCAGTAGTGCATCGGAATCTAGTACTGATTCCACAGGAACGCTCCAAGCAAACCACAAACAATGAGAAGATTTACTCTTCTTGTACTTAAGTCGGCATTGTGCATTTCTTATTAAATCCTAACCCAATATCTGTGTTTCATCGTCAATGTGAAGGACCAAGGGATAGAGAAAAGCTGCAGTAGTGCATCTGAATCTAGTACTAATCTCCCAGGAAACGCTCAAAGCAATCCACAAACAATGAGAAAATTTAACCCTCTTGTACTTAAGTTGGCATTGTGCCTTTCGTTTTAAATCGCGACGCAATTTCTGTGATTCATCGTCAATGTGGAGGTCCAAGGGATAGAGTAAAGCTGCAGTACTGCATTGGAATCCAGTACTGATTCCCCAGGAACGCTCAAAGCCAACCAGAAACAATGGGAAGATTAACTCTACTTGTACTTAAGTCGGCATTGTGCTTTTGTATTAAATCCCGACGCAGTTTCTGTGTTTCATCGTCTATGTGAAGGTCCAAGGGATGGAGTGAAGCTGCAGTAGTGCATCGGAATCTAATACTGATCTCCCAGGAAACGCTCAAAGGAAACCATAATCAATGAGAAGATTTACTCTTCTTGTACTTAAGTCGGCGTTGTGCCTTTTGTATTAAATCCCGACGCAATTTCTGTGTTTTATCGTCAATGTGATGATGAAAGGGATAGAGTAAAGCTGCAGTAGTGCATCGGAATCTAATACTGATCTCACAGGACACGCTCAAAGCAATCCACAAACAATGAGAAAACTTAACCTTCTTGCACTTAAGTTGACATTGTGCCTTTCGTATTAAATCGCGACGCAATTTCTGTGGTTCGTCGTTAATGTGAAGTTCCAAGGTATAGAGTAGAGCTGCAGTAGTGCATCGAAATCTAATACTGATCTCCTAGAAAACGCTCAAACAAACCACAAACAATGAGTAGATTTACCTTCTTGTACTTAAGTCGGCATTGTGCCTTTTGTATTAAATCCCGACGCAATTTCTGTGTTTCATCGTCAATGTGAAGGTCCAAGCGATAGAGTAAAGCTGCAGCAGTGCATCGGAATATCATACTGATATCCCAGGAAACGCTCAAAGCAAACCACCAACAATGAGAAGATTTACTCTTCTTGTATTTAAGTTGGCATTGTGCCTTTCGTAATAAATCCCGACGCAATTTCTGTGTTTTATCGTCAATGTAAAGGTGAAAGGGATAGAGTAAAACTACAGTAGTGCATCGGAATCTAATACTAATCTCCCAGGAAACGCTCTAAGCGAACCACAAACAAAGAGAATATTTACTCTTCCTGTATTTATGTCGGTATTGTGCCATTTCTATTAAATCCCGACGCATTTTCTGTGTTTCATCGTCAATTTAAAGGTCCAAGGGATAGAGTAATTCTGCAGTAGTGCATCGGAATCTAGTACTGATTCCCCAGGAACGCTCAAAGCAAACCACAAAAAATGAGAAGATTTACTCTTTTTGTACTTAAGTCGGCATTGTGCCTTTTATATTAAATCCCGACGCAATTTCTGTGTTTCATCGTCAATGTGAAGATCCAAGGGATAGAGTAAAGCTGCAGTAGTGCATCGGAATCTAATACTGATCTTCCAGGAAACGCTCAAAGCAAACCAGAAACAATGAGAAGATCTGCCCTTCTTGTACTTAAGTCGGCATTGTGCTTTTGAAATAAATACCGATGGAATTTCTGTGTTCCATCGTCAATGTGAATGTCCAAGGGATAGAGTAAAGCTGCAGTAGTGCATCGGAATCTAATTCTGATCTCCCAGGAAACGCTTAAAGCAAACCACAATCAGTGAGAAGATTTACTCTTCTTGTACTTAAGTCTGCGTTGTGTCTTTTCTATTAATTCCCGACGAAATTTCTGTCTTTCATCTACTATGTGAGACTCCAAGGGATAGACTAAAGCTGCAGTAGTGCATCGGAAAATTAATAGTGACCTCCCAGGAAAGGCTCATACCAAACCACAAACAGTGAGAGAATTTACTCGTCTTGTAGTTATGTCGGCATTGTGCCTTTGTATTAAATACCGGCGCTATTTCTGAGATCCATCGTCAATGTGAATGTCCAAGGGATAGAGTAAAGTTGCAGTAGTGCATCGAAATCTAGTACTGATCTCCCAGGAAACGCTCAAAGCAAACCACAAGCTATGAGAAGATTTCCTCTTCTTGTATTTAAGTCAGCATTGTGCCTTTTGTATTACGTCCCGACGCAATATCTGTGTTTCATCGTCAATGCGAAGGTCCAAGGGATAGAGTAAAGCTGTAGTAGTGCATCAGAATCTAATGCTGATCTCCCGGAAACGCTCAAAGGAAACAATAATGAATGAGAAGAGTTACGCTTGTGAAGGTCCAAGAGATAAAGAAAAGCTGCAGTAGTGCATCTGAATCTACTACTAATCTCCCAGGAAACGCTCAAAGCAATCCACAAACAATGAGAAAATTTAACCTTCTTGTACTTAAGTTGGCATTGTGCCTTTCGCATTAAATCGCGACGCAATTTCTGTGATCCATCGTCAATGTGAAGGTCCAAGGGATAGAGTAAAGCTGCAGTAGTGCATCGGAATCCAGTACTGAATCCCCAGGAACGCTCAAAGTAAACCACAAACAATGGGAAGATTAACTCTACTTGAACTTAAGTCGACATTGTGTTTTTGTATTAAATCCCGACGCAGTTTCTGTGTTTGATAGTCTATGTGAAGGTCCAAGGGATGGAGTAAAGCTGCAGTAGTGCATCGGAATCTAATACTGATCTCCCAGGAAACGCTCAAACAAACCACAAACAATGAGAGGATTTACCTTCTTGTACTTAAGTCGGCATTGTGCCTTTTGTATTAAATCCCGACGGAAATTCTGTGTTTCATCGTCAATGTGGAGGCCCAAGGGATACAGTAAAGCTGCAGTAGTGCATCGCAATATAATACTGATATAACAGGAAACGCTCAAAGCAAACCACAAACAATGAGGAAATTTACTCTTCTTGTACTTAAGTCGGCATTGTGCCTTTTGTATTAAATCCCAACGCAATATCTGTGTTTCATCAACAATGTGAAGGTAAAAGGGGTAGAGTAAAGCTGCAGTAGTGCATCGGAATCTACTGCTGATCTCCAAGGAAAATCTCAAACATACCACAAACAATGAAAAGATTTAACCATCTTGTACTTAAGTAGGCATTGTGCATTTTGTATTAAATCCCGACGCAAATTCTGTCTTTTATCGTCAATGTGAAGGTAAAAGCAGTAAAGTGAAGCTGCAGTAGTGCATCGGAATCTAATACTAATCTCCGAGGAATCGCTCAAAGCAAACCACAAACAACATGAAGATTTACTCTTCTTGTACTTAAGTCGGCATTGTGCCAATTGTATTAAATCCTGGCGCAATTTCTATGTTTCATCGTCGATGTGAAGTTCCAAGACATAGAGTAAAGCTGCAGTAAAGCATCGGAATGTAGTACTGATTCCCCAAGAACGCTCAAAGCCAACCACAAACAATGAGAAGATTTAATCTACTTGTACTTACGTCGGCGTAGTGCCGTTTGTATTAAATAACGACTCAATTTCTGTGTTTCATGACCTATGTGAAAGTCCAAGGGTTAGAGTAAAGCTGCAGTAGTGCATCGCAATCTAATACTGATCTATCAGGAAACGCTCAAACAAACCTCAAACAATGAGAAAATTTACCTTCTTGTACTTAAGTCGGCATTGTGCCTTTTGAATTAAATCCCGACGCAATTTCTGTGTTTCATCGACTATGTGAGACTCCAAGAAGTAGAGTAAAGCTGCAGTAGTGCATCGGAAACTAATTGTGATCTCCGAGGAAACGCTCAAAGCAAACCACAAACAATGTGAAGATTTACTCCACTTGTACCTATGTCGGCATTGTGCCTATTGTATTAAATCCTGACGCAATTTCTGTGTTTCATCGTCAATGTGAAGGTCAAAGGGATAGAGTAAAGCTGCAGTAGTGCATCGGAATCTAATACTGATATCCCAGGAAACGCTCAAAGCAAACCACAAACAATTAGAAGATTTACTCCACTTCTACTTAAGTCGGCATTGTGCCTTTTGTATTAAATCCCAATGCAATATCTGTGTTCCTTCGTCAATGTGAAGGTCCAAGGGATAGAGTAAGGCTGCAGTAGTGCATCGGAATAAAATACTGATCTCCCAGGAAAAGCTCAAACAAACCTCAAAGAATGAGAAGATTTACCTTCTTGTACTTAAGTCGGCATTGTGCCCTTTCTAATAAATCCCGATGCCATTTCTGTGTTCCATCGTCAATGTGAAAGTCCAGGGGATTGAGTAAAGCTGCAGTAGTGCATCGGAATCTAATACTGATTCGTCAGGAACGCTCAAAGTCAACCACAAAGAATGAGAAGTTTTACTCTACTTGTACTTAAGTCGGCATTGTGCCTTTTGTATTAAATACCGACGCAATTTCTGTGTTTCATCGTCTATGTGAAGGTCCAAGGGACAGAGTAAACCTGCAGTAGTGGATCGGAATCAAATACTGATCTCCCAGGAAACGCTCAAACAAACCACAAACAATGACGAGATTTACCTTCTTGTACTTAAGTCGGCATTGTGCCTTTTGTATTAAATCCCGACACAATTTCTGTGATTCATCGTCAATGTGAAGGTCCAAGGGATAGTGTAAAACTGCATTGGTGCATCGGATTCTAATACTGATATCCCAAGAAACGCTCAAAGCAAACCACGAACAATGAGAAGATTTACTCTCCTTGTACTTATGTCGGCATTGTGCCTTTTCATTTAAATCCCGACGTAAGTTCTGTGTTTTATCGTCAATGTGAAGGTGAAAGGTATAGAGTAAAGCCGCAGTAGTGCATCGGAAACTAATTGTGATCTCCCAGGAAACGCTCAAAGCAAACCACAAACAATGAGAAGATTTACCCTACCTGTACCTATGTTGGCATTGTGCCTATTGTATTAAATCCCGACGCAATTTCTGTGGTTCATCGTTAATGTGGATTTCCAAGGTATAGAGTAGAGCTACACTAGTGCATCAGATTCTAATACTGATCTCCCAGGAAACGCTCTAACAAACCACAAACAATGAGAAGATTTACCATTTAGTACTTATGTCGGCATTGTGCCTTTTGTATTAAATCCCGACGGATATTCTGTGTTTCATCGTCAATGTGAAGGTCCAAGGGATGCAGCAAAGCTGCAGTAGTGATCGGAATATAATACTGATATCCCAGGAAACGCTCAAAGCAAACCACAAGCAATGAGAAAATTTACACTTCTTGTACATAAGTCGGCATTGTGCCTTTCGTATTAATTCCCGACGCAATTTTTTTGTGTTTTATCGTCAATGTGAAGGTGAAAGGGATAGAGTAAAACTACAGTAGTGCATCGGTATCTAATACTAATCTCCCAGGTTACGCCCAAAGCAAACCACAAACAAAGAGAGTATTTACTCTTCCTGCACTTAAGTTGGTATTGTGCCATTTCTATTAAATCCCGACGCATTTTCTGTGTTTCATCGTCGATTTAAAGGTCCAAGGAATAGAGTAAAGCTGCAGTAGTGCATCGGAATCTAGTACTGATTCCCCAGGAACGCTCAAAGCAAACCACAAACAATGACAAGATTTACTCTTCTTGTACTTAAGTCGCCATTGTGCCATTTGTACTAAATCCCGGCGCAATTTATGTGTTTCATCGTCGATGTGATGTTCCAAGGGATAAAGTAAAGCTGCCGTAGTGCATCGGTATCTAATACTGATCTCCCAGGAAACGCTCTAAGCAAACCAAAAGCAATGAGAAGATCTACACTTCTTGAACTTAAGTCGCCATTGTGCCTTTTGTATTAAATCCTGATGCCACTTCTTTGTTCCATGGTCAATGTGAAGGTCCAAGGGATAGAGTAAAGCTGCAGTAGTGCATCGGAATCTAATACTGATCTCCCAGGAAACGCTCAAACAAACCACTAACAATGAGAAGATTTACCTTCTTGTACTTACGCCGGCATTGTGCCTTTTGTATTTTTTCCCGACGCAATATCCGTGTTTCATCGTCAATGTGAAGGTCCAAGGGATAGAGTAAAGCTACAGTTGTGCATCGGAATCTAATTCTGATATCCCAGGAAACGCTCATAGCAAACCACAAACAATGAGAGGATTTACTCTTCTTGTACTTAAGTCGGCATTGTGCCTTTTGTATTAAATCCCGACGCAATTTCTGTGATTTATCGTCAATGTGAAGGTGAAAGGGATAGAGTAAAGCTGCAGCAGTGCATCGGAATCTAATACTAATCTCCCAGGTAACGCTCAAAGCAAACCACAAACAAAGAGGATATTTACTCTTCTTGTACTTAAGTCGGTATTGTGCCATTTCTATTAAATCCCGACGCATTTTAAGTGTTTCATCGTCAATGTTAAGGTCCAAGGGATAGAGTAATGCTGCAGTAGTGCATCGGAATCTAGTACTGTTCCCCAGGAATCCTCAAAGCAAACCACAAACAATGAGAAGATTTACTCTTCTTGTACTTAACTCGGCATTGTGCTTTTTGTATTAAATCCCAACGCAATATCTGTGTTTCATCGTCAATGTGAAGGTCCAAGGGATAGAGTAAAGCTGCAGTAGTGAATTGGAGTGTAATGCTGATCTCCCAGGAAACGCTCAAACAAACCATAAGCAATGAGAAGATTTACTCTTCTTGTACATAATCGGCATAGTGCCTTTTGTATTAAAATCCGGTGCAATTTCTGTGTTTCATCGTCAATGAGAAGGTCCAAGGGATAGAGTAAAGCTGCAGTAGATCATTGGAATTGAGTACTATCCCAGGAACGCTCAAAGGCAACCACAAACAATGAGAAGATGTACTCTACTTGTACTTAAGTCAGCATTGTGCCTTTTGTATTAAAGTCCGACGCAATTTCTGTGTTTCATCGTCTATGTGAAGGCCCAAGGGGTGGGGTAAAGCTGCAGTAGTGCATCGGAATATAATACTGATCTCCCAGGAAACGCTGAAACATACCACAAACAATGAGAAGATTTACCTTCTTCTACTTAAGTCGGCATTGGGCCCTTTGTATTAAATCCCGACGCAGAGTCTTTGTTTTATCGTCAATGTGAAGGTGAAAGGGATAGAGTAAAGCTGCAGTAGTGCATCGGAATCTAATACCGATCACCCGGGAAACGCCCAAACAAACCGCGAACAATGAGTAGATTTACCCTTCTTCTACTTAAGATGGCGTTGTGCCTTTTGTATTATATCCCGACGCAAATTCTGTGTTTCATCGTCAATGTGAAGGTAAAAGGGATAGAGTAAAGCTGCAGTAGTGCATTGGAATCTAATACTGATCTCCCAGGAACGCTCAAAGCAAACCACAAACAATGAGAAAATCTACTCCCCTAGTACTTAAGTCGGCATTGTGCCATTAGTAGTAAATCCCGACGCAATATCTGTATTTCATCGTCATTGTGAATGTCCAAGGTGTAGAGTAAAGCTGCAGTGGTGCTTCGGACTCTAATACTGATCTCCCAGGAAACGCTCAAAGGAAACGACAAAGAATGAGAAGATTGACTCTTCTTCTACTTAAGTCGGCATTGTGCCATTCGTATTATTTCCCGAACCAATTTCGAAGTTTCATCGTTAATGTGAAGGTCCGAGGGATAAAGTAAAGCTGCTGTAGTGCATCGGAATCCAATACTGATCTCCCAGGAAACGCTCAAAGCAAACCACAAACAATGAGAAGATTTGCTCTTCTTGTACTTAAGTCGGCATTGTGCCTTTTTTATTATATCCCGGCGACATATCTGTGTTTCATGATCATTGTGAAGGTCCAAGGATAGAGTAAAGCTGCAGTAGTGCATCGGAATCTAATACCGATCTTCCAGGAAACGCTCAAAGCAAACCAGAAACATCGAGAAGATTCACTCTTCTTGTACTTAAGTCGGCATTGTGCTTTTTGTATTAAATCCCGACGCAATTTCTGGTTTTCATCGTCAATGTGAAGGTCTAAGGGATAGAGTAAAGCTGCAGTAGTGCATCGGAATCTAATACTGATCTCCCAGGAACGCTCAAAGCATACCACAAACAATGAGTAGATATACTCTTCTTGTACTTAAGTCGGCATTGTGCCTTTTGTACTAAAGCCCGAGGCAATTTCTGTGTTCCATCGTCAATTTGACGGTCGATGGGATAGTGTAAAGCTGCAGTAGTGTATCTAAATATATCACCGATCTCCCAGGAGACGCTCAAAGCAAACCACAAACTATGAGAAGATATACTCTTCTTGTACTTAAGTCGGCATTGTGCCTTTTGTATTAAATCCCGACGCAATTTCTGTGTTTCATCGTCAATGTGAAGATACAAGGGATAGAGGAAAGCTGCAGTAGTGCATCGGAATCTAATACTGATCTATCAGGAAACGCTCGAATCAAACGAAAAACTATGAGAAGATTTACTCTTATTGTACTTAGGTCGCCATTGTGCCTTTTGTATTAAATCCCGACCCAATTTCTGTGTTTCATTGTCATTGTGTAGGTCAAAGGGATAGAGTAGAGCTGCAGTAGTGCATCAGAATCTAATCGTGATATACCATGAAACGCTCAATGCAAACCACAAAGAATGACAACATTTACTTTACTTGCACTTAAGTCGGCATTGTTCCTTTTGTATTAAATCCTGACAATATTTCTGGGTTTCATCGTCAATGTGAAGGTCCTAGGGATTGAGTAAAAGTGGAGTAGTGCATCGGAATCTAATACTGATCTACCAGAAAACGCTCAAAGCAAGCAACACCCAATGAGTATATTTACTTTTCTTGCACTTAAGTCGGCATTGTGCCTTTTGTATTAGATCCCGACAGTATTTCTGTGTCTCATCGTCAATGTGAAGGTCCAAGGGGTAGAGTAAAGCTGGAGTAGTGTATTGGAATCTAATTCTAATCTACCAGGATACGCTCAAAGCAAACCACAAAGAATGAGAAGAATCATTCTTCCTGTACTTAAGTCGGCATTGTGACTTTTGTGGTAAATGCTGACGCAATTTCTGAATTTCATCGTCAATGTGAAGGTCCAAGGGATAGTATAAAGCTGCAGTAGTGCATCGGAAAATAATACTGATCTCCCAGGAAACGCTCAAAGCAAACCACAAACAATGAGAAGATTTACTCTTGTTGTACTTAAGTCGGCATTGTGCCTTTTGTATTAAAGCCTGAGGCAATTTCTGTGTTTCATCGTCAATGTGAAGGGCCAAGGGATAGAGTAAAGCTGCGGTAGTGCATCGGAATCAAATACTGATCTCCCAGGAGACGCTCAAAGCTAACCACAAGCAATGAGAAGATTTACTCTTCTTGTACTTATGTCGGCATTGCGCCTTCTGTATTAAGTCCAGATGCAAAATCTGTGTTTCATCGTCAACGTGAAGGTCCAAGGGGTACAGTAAAGCTGCAGCAGTGCAACGGAATGTAATAGTGATCTGCCAGGAAACGCTCGTAGCAAACCACAAGCAATGAGAAGATTTACTCTTCTTGTACTTAAGTCGGCATTGTGCCTTTGTATTAAATCCCGAGGCAATTTCTGTGTTTCATCGTCAATGTGAAGGTCTGAGTGATAGAGTAAAGCTGCAGTAGTGCATCGGAAAATAATACTGATCTCCCAGGAAACGCTCAAAGCTAACCAAAAACAATGAAAAGATTTACTCTTTTTGTACTTAAGTCGGCATTGTGCCCTTTGTATTAAATACCGACCTAATTTCTGTGTTTCATCGTCAATTTGACATTCCGAGGGATAGAGTAAAGCAGCAGTAGTGCATCGGAACCTAATACCGATCTTCCAGGAAACGCTCTAAGCAAACTACAAACAATGAGAAGTTTTACTCTTCTTGTACTTAAGTCGGCATTGTGCTTTTTGTATTATATCCCGGCGATATTTCTGTGTTTCATCCTCAATGTGAAGGTCCAAGGATAGAGTAAAGCTGCAGTAGTGCATCGGCTTCTAATACTGATATCCCAGGAAACGCTCAAAGCAAACCACAGGCAATGAGATGATTTACTCTTCTTGTACTTAAGTCAGCATTGTGCCTTTTGTATTTTATCCCGGGGATATATCTGTGTTTCATTGTCAATGTAAAGGTCCAAGGATAGAGTAAAGCTGCAGCAGTGCATCGGAATCTAATACTGGCCCCACAGGAAACGCTCAAAGCAAACCACAAACAATGAGAAGATTTTCTCTTCTTGTACTTCAGTCGGCATTGCGCCTTTTTGTATTTAATCCCGAGACAATTTCTGTGTTTCATCGTCAATGTGAATGTCCAAGGTATAGAGTAAAGCTACAGTAGTGCATCGGAATCTATTACTGATTTCCCAGGAAACGCTCAAATCTGACCAAAAACAATGACAAAATTTACTCTTCTGGTTCTTGAGTCGGCATTGTGCTTTTTGTATTAGATCCCGACGCAATATCTGTGTTTCACCGCCAATGTGAAGGTCCAAGGGATAGTATAAAGCTGCAGTAGTGCATCGGAAAATTATACTGATCTCCCAGGAAACGCTCAAAGCCAACCAAAAACAATGAGAAGATATACTCTCCTTGTACTTAAGTCGGCATTGTGCCTTTTGTATTAAATCCCGACGCAATTTCTGTGTTTCATCGTCAATGTGAAGATCCAAGGGATAGAGGAAAGCTGGAGTAGTGCATCGGAATCTAATACTGATCTATCAGGAAACGCTCGAATCAAACGAAAAACTATGAGAAGATTTACTCTTATTGTACTTAAGTCGGCATTGTGTCTTTTGTATTAAATCCCGACGCAATTTCTGTGTTTCATTGTCACTGTGTAGGTCCAAGGGATAGACTAGAGCTGCAGTAGTGCATCAGAATCTAATCGTGATATACCATGAAACGCTCAAAGCAAACCACAAAGAATGAGAACATTTACTTTGCTTGCACTTAAGTCGGCATTGTTCCTTTTGTATTAAATCCCGACAATATTTCTGTGTTTCATCGTCAATGTGAAGGTCCTAGGGATTGAGTAAAGGTGGAGTAGTGCATCGGAATCTAATACTGATCTACCAGGAATCGCTCAAAGCAAACGACAAACAATGAGAAGAATTAATGTTCTTGTACTTATGTCGGCATTGTGCCTTTTGTATTAAATCCCGACGCTATTTCTGTGTTTCGTCGTCAATGTGAAGGTCCAAGGGATAGAGTAAAGCTGCAGTAGTGCATCGGAATATAATACTGATCTCCCAGGAAACGCTCAAAGCAAACCACTAACAGTGAGAAACATTGCTTTTCTTGTACATAAGTCGGCATTGGTACCTTTCTATTAATTCCCGAAGCAATTTCTGCGTTTCATCGGCAATGTGAATCACCAAGGGATGGAGTAAGGTTGCAGTAGTGCTTCGGAATCTAATACTGATTCCCCAGGACAGGCACAAAGAAAACCACAAACAATGAGAAGAAATACTCCTCTTGTATTTAAGTCGGCGATGTGCCTTTTGTATTATATCCCAACGCAATTTCTGTGTTTCATCGTCAATGTGAAGGTCCAAGGGATAGAGTAAAGCTGCAGTGGTGCATCGGAAGCTAATACAGATTTTCCAGGAAACGCCCAAAGGAAGTTACAAACAATGAGAAGATTTACTCTTCTTGTACTTAAGTCGGCTTTATGCCTTTTGTATTAAATCCCGACGCAATTTCTGTGTTTCATTGTCAATGTGAAGGTCCAAGGGATAGAGTAGAGTTGCAGTAGCACACCGGCTTCTAATACTGGTATCCCAGGAAACGCTCAAAACAAACCACAAGCAATGAGATAATTTACTCTTCTTGTACTTAAGTTGGCTTTTAGCTATTTGTAGTAAATCCCGACGCATTATCTATGTTTCATCGTCAATATGAAAGTCCAAGAGATAGGGTAAAGCTGGTGTAGTGCATCGGAATCTAATACTGATTCCTAGGAAACGCTCAAAGCAAGCCACAAAGAATGAGAAGAATCATTCTTCCTCTACTTAAGTCGGCATTGTGACTTTTGTGGTAAATGCTGACGCATTTTCTGAATTTCATCGTCAATGTGAAGGTCCAAGGGATAGTATAAAGCTGCAGTAGTGCATCGGAAAATAATACTGATCTCCCAGGGAACGCTCAAAGCAAACCACAAACAATGAGAAGATTTACTCTTGTTGTACTTAAGTCGGCATTGTGACTTTTGTATTAAAGCCTGAGGCAATTTCTGTGTTTCATCGTCAATGTGAAGGGCCAAGGGATAGAGTAAAGCTGCGGTAGTGCATCGGAATCTAATACTGATCTCCCAGGAGACGCTCAAAGCTAACCACAAGCAATGAGGAGATTTACTCTTCTTGTACTTATGTCGGCATTGCGCCTTCTGTATTAGGTCCAGATGCAAAATTTGTGTTTCATCGTCAACGTGAAGGTCCAAGGGGTACAGTAAAGCTGCAGCAGTGCAACGGAATGTAATAGTGATCTGCCAGGAAACGCTCAAAGCAAACCACAAGCAATGAGAAGATTTACTCTTCTTGTACTTAAGTCGGCATTGTGCCTTTTGTATTAAATCCTGAGGCAATTTCTGTGTTTCATCGTCAATGTGAAGGTCTGAGTGATAGAGTAAAGCTGCAGTAGTGCATCGGAATCTAATACTGATCTCCCAGGAATCGCTCAAATCTGACCAAAAACACAAAGAAGATTTACTCTTCTTGTACTTAAGTCGGCATTGTGCCTTTTGTATTAAATACCAACGCTGTTTCTGTGTTTCATCGTCAATCTGAAGGTCAAAGGGATAGAGTAAAGCTGCAGTAGTGCATCGGAATCTTTTACTGATCTTCCAGGAAACGCTCAAAGCACACCACAAACAATGAGAAGTTTTGCTCTTCTTGTACTTAAGTCAGCATTGTGCCTTTTGTATTAAAGCCCAAGGCAATATCTGTGTTTCATCGTCAATGTGAAGTTCCAAAGGATAGAGTAAAGCTGTAGTAGTGCATCGGAATCAATTACTGATCTCCCAGGAAACGCTCAAAGCTAACCAAAAACAATGAGAAGATTTACTCTTTTTGTACATAAGTCGGCATTGTGCCCTTTGTATTAAATACCGACCTAATTTCTGTGTTTCATCGTCAATTTGACATTCCGAGGGATAGAGTAAAGCAGCAGTAGTGCATCGGAACCTAATACCGATCTTCCAGGAAACGCTCTAAGCAAACCACAAACAATGAGAAGTTTTACTCTTCTTGTACTTAAGTCGGCATTGTGCTTTTTGTATTATATCCCGGCGATATTTCTGTGTTTCATCCTCAATGTGAAGGTCCAAGGATAGAGTAAAGCTGCAGTAATGCATCGGCTTCTAATACTGATATCTGAGGAAACGCTCAAAGCAAACCACAAACAATGAGAAGATTTACTCTTGCTGAACTTAAGTCGGCATTGTGCTTTTTGTATTAAAGCCCGAGGCAATTTCTGTGTTTCATCGTCAATGTGAAGGTCCAAGGGATAGAGTAAAGCTGCAGTAGTTCATCGGAATCTAATACTGATCTCCCAGGAAACGCTCAAAGCTAACCACAAGCAATGAGGAGATTTACTCTTCTTGTACTTACGACATCATTGCGCCTTCTGTATTAAGTCCAGACGCAATATCTGTGTTTCATCGTCAACGTGAAAGTCCAAGGGGTACAGTAAAGCTGCAGCAGTGCAACGGTGTGTAATACTGATCTGCCAGGAAACGCTCAAAGCAAACCATAAGCATTGAGAAGATTTACTCTTCTTGTACTTAAGTTGGCATTGAACCATATGTAGTAAATCCCGACGCAATATCTGTGTTTCACCATCAATATGAAAGTCCAAGGGATAGGGTTAAGCTGCTGTAGTGCATCGGAATCTATTACTGATTCCCAGAAAACGCTCAAAGCAAACCAAAAACAATGTGAAAATTTACTCTTCTTGTACTTAAAACGGAATTGTGCCTTTTGTATTATATCCCGACGCAATTTCTGTGTTTCATCGTCAATGTGAAGGTCCAAGGGATAGAGTAAAGCTGCAGTAGTGCATCGGAATCTAATGCTGGCCCCACAGGAAACGGTCAAAGCAAACCACAAACAATGAGACGATTTTCTCTTCTTTTACTTAAGTCGGCATTGTGCCTTTTTGTATTTAATCCCGAGACAATTTCTGTGTTTCATCGTCAATGTGAAGGTCCAAGGTATAGAGTAAAGCTACAGTAGTGCATCGGAATCTATTACTGATTTCACAGGAAACGCTCAAATCGGACCAAAAACAATGAGAAAATTTACTCTTCTGGTTGTTGAGTCGGCATTGTGCCTTTTGTATTAAATCCCGACGCAATATCTGTGTTTCACCGTCAATGTGAAGGTCCAAGGGATAGTATAAAGCTGCAGTAGTGCATCGGAAAATTATACTGATCTCCCAGAAACGCTCAAAGCAAACCACAAACAATGAGCGGATATACTCTTCTTGTAATTAAGTCGGCTTTGTGCCTTTTGTATTAAATCCCGTGGCAATTTCTGTGTTTCATCGTCAATGTAAAGTTCTTAGAGATAGAGTAAAGCTGTTGTAGTGCATCGGAATCTAATACTGATCTCCCAGGAAACGCTCAAAGCAAACCACAAACAATGAGAAGATTTACTGTTCTTATACTTAAGTCGGCATTGTGCCTTTTGTATTACATCCCGACGCAATTTCTTTGTTTCATCGTCAATGTGAATGACCTACGGGTAGAATAAAGCTGCAGTAGTGCATCGGAATCTAATACCGATCCTCCAGGAATCGCTCAAAGCAAACCAGAAACATTGAGAAGATTTACTCTTCTTGTACTTAATTAGGCATTGTGCTTTTTGTATTAAATCGCGCCGCAATTTCTGTGTTTCATCGTCAATGTGAAGGTCCAAGGGATTGAGTTAAGCTGCAGTAGTGCATCGGAATCTAATACTGATTTCCCAGGAACACTCAAAGCAAACCACAAACAATGAGTAGATTTACTCTTCTTTTTCTTATGACGGCATAGTGCCTTTCGTATTAGAGCCCGAGGCAATTTCCGTTTTTCATCGTCAATGTGAAGGTCCAAGGAATGGAGGAAAGCTGCAGTAGTGCATCGGAATCTAATACTGATCTCCCTGGAAACGCTCAAAGCTAACCAAAAACAATGAAAAGATTTACTCTTCTTGTACTTAAGTCGGCATTGTGCCTTTTGAATTAAATACCGACGCAATATCTGTGTTCCAACGTCAATTTGGCGGTCCAAGGGATAGAGTGAAGCTGCAGTAGTGTATCTGAATCTATTACCGATCTCCCAGGAAACGCTTAAAGCAAACCACAAACTATGAGAAGATTTACTCTTCTTCTACATAAGACGGCATTGTGCCTTTTGTATTAAATCCCGTCGCATTTTCGGTGTTTCATTGTCAATGTGAAGGTCCAAGGAATAGACGAAAGCTGCACTAGTGCATCGGAATCTAATACTGATCTATCAGGAAACGCTCGAAGCAAGCTACAAACAATGAGAAGATTTACTCTTCTTGTACTTAAGTCGGCATTGTGCCTTCTGTATTAAATCCCGACACAATTTCTGTGTCTCATTGTCAATCTGTAGGTCCAAGGGATAGAGTAGAGCTGCAGTAGTGCATCAGAATGTAATAGTGATATCCCATGAAACGGTCAAAGCAAACCGCAAACAATTAGAAGATTTAATCTTCTTGTACTTAAGTCGGCATTGTGCCTTTTGTACTAAATCCCGACGGTATTTCTGTATTTCGTCGTCAATGTGAAGGTCCAAGGGATTGAGTAAAGCTGCTGTAGCGCATCGGAATCTAATATTGATCTCCCAGGAAACGCTCAAAGCAAACCACTAACAGTGAGAAGCATTTCTTTTCTTGTACCTAAGTCGTCATTGGTACCTAAGTTTTAAATCCCGACGCAATATCTGTGTTTCATCGTCACTGTGAAGGTCCAAGGGATAGAGTATAGCTGCAGTGGTGCATCGAAAGCTAATACTGATTTTCCAGGAATCGCTCAAAGGAAACCATAAAAAATGAGAAGAATTAGTCTTCTTGTGCTTAAGTCGGTTTTATGCTTTTTGTATTAAATACCGACGCAATCTCTCTTTCTCGTCGTCACTGTGAAGACCCAAGGGATAATGTAATGCTGCAGTAGTCTTTCGGAATCAAATACTGATCTATCAGGAAACGCTCGAAGAAAACCACAAACAATAAGAAGATTTACTCATCTTGCACTTAAGTCCGTATTGTGCCTTTTGTATTAAATCCCGTCGCAATTTCTGTGTTTCATCGTTAATGTGAAGGTCCAAGGTATAGAGTAAGGCTGCAACAGTGCATCGGAATCTAATTCTGATCTCCCAGGGAACGCTCAAAGCAAACCACAAACAATGAGAACATTAACTCTTCTTGTACTAATGTTGGCATTGCGCCTTTTGTATTAAGTCCAGACGCAATATCTGTGTTTCCTCGTCAGTGTGCAGGTCCAAGGAGTACAGTGAAGCTGCAGCACTGCAACGGAATTAAATACTGATCTGCCAGTAAGTGCTCAAAGCAAACCACAGGCAAGGAGAATATTTACTCTTCTTGTACTTAAGTTGGCATTGTGCGTTTTGTAGTAAATCCCGAGGCAATTTCAGTGTTTCATAGTCAATGTGAAGGTCCAAGAGATAGAGTAAAGCTGCAGTAGTGCAACGGAATCTAATACTGATCTCCAGGAAACGCTCAAAACTGACCAAAAACAATGAGAAGATTTACTCTTCCGGTACTTAAGTCGGCATTGTGCCTTTTGTATTAAATCCCGATGCAGTTTCTGTGTTTCATCGTCAATTTGAAGGTCCAAGGGATTGAGTAAAGCTGCAATAGTGCATCGGAATCAAATACCGATCTTCCAGAAAACGCTCAAAGCAAACCACAAACAATGAGAAGATTTACGCTTCTTGTACTTAAGACAGCATTGTGCCTTTTGCATTATATCCCGGGGATATTTCTTTGTTTGATCGTCAATGTGAATGTCCAAGGGATAGAGTAATGCTGCAGTAGCGCATCGGAATCTAATACCCATCTCCCAGGAAACGCTCAAAGCAAACGACAAACAATGAGAAGATTTTCTCTTCTCGTACTTAAGGCCGCATTGTGCCTCATGTATTATATCCAGGCAATATGTCTGTGTTTCATCGTCAATGTGAAGGTTTAAGGAATAGAGTAAAGCTGCAGTAATGCATCGGAAGCTAATATTTATTTTAGAAGAAACGCTCAAAGGAATCCACAAACAATGAGAAGAATTACTCTTCTTGTACTTAAGTCGGCTTTATGCCTTTTGTATTAAATCCCGACGCAATTTCTGTGTTTCATCGTCAATGTGAAGGTCCGAGGGATAGAGTAAAGCTGCAGTGGTGCATCGGAAGCTGATACTGATTTTCCAGGAAACGCTCAAAGAAAACCACAAACAATGAGAAGATTTACTCTTCTTGTACTTAAGTCGGTATTGTGCCTTTTGTATTAAATACTGACGCAATCTCTCTTTTTCGTCGTCACTGTGAAGACCCAAGGGACAGAGTAATGCAGCAGTAGTGTTTCGGAATCTGATACTGATCTATCAGGAAACGCTGGAAGCAAACCACAAACAATAAGGAGATTTACTCTTCTTGTACTTAAGTCGCCATTGTGCCTTATGTTTTATATCCCGGCGATATTTCTGTGTTTCATCGTCAATGTGAAGGGCCAAGGGATAGAGAAAAGCTGCAGTAGAGCATTGGAATCTAAGCCTGATCTCTCAGGAAACACTCAAAGCAAACCACAAACAATGAGAAGAATCACTCTTCTAGTACTTAAGTCGCCATTGCGCCTTTTGATTTAAATCCCGACGCTATTTGTGTGTTTCTTCGTCAGTGTGAAGGTCCAAGGGACGGAGTAAAGCTGCAGTAGTTAATCGGACTTTAACACTGATCTCCCAGGCAACGCTCAAAGCAAACCAGAAACAATGAAATGATCTACTCTTCTTGTACTTAAGCCGGCATTGTGCCATTTGTAGTAAATCCCGACGCAATATTTGTGTTTCATCGTCATTGTGAAGGTCCAAGGTATAGAGTAAACCTGCAGTGGTGCTTCGGAATCTAATACTGATCTCCCAGGAAACGCTCAAAGCAAACCACAAACAATGAGAAGATTTACTCTTCTTGTACTTAAGTTGGAATTGTGCCTTTTGTATTAAATCCCGAGACAATTTCTGTGTTTCATCGTCAATGTGAAGGTCCACGGAATAGAGTAAAGCTACAGCAGTGCATCTGAATCTAATACTGATCTCCCAGGAAACGCTCAAATCTGACCAAAGACAATGAGAAGATTTACTCTTCTAGTTCTTGAGTCGGCATTGTGCCTTTTGTATTAAATACCGACGCAATTTCTCTGTTTCATCGTCAATTTGAAGGTCCAAGTGATAGCGTAGAGCAGCAGTAGTGCATCGGAACCTAATACCGATCTTCCAGGAAACGCTCAAAGCAAACCACAAACAATTAGAAGATTTACTCTTCTGGTACTTAAGTCGGCATTGTGCTTTTCGCATTAAATCGCGACGCAATTTCTGTGTTTCATCGGCTGTGTGAAAGTCCAAGAGATACAGTAACGCTGCAGTAGTGCATCAAAATCTAATACTGATCTCCCAGGAAACGCTCAAAGCAAACAACAAACTATGAGAACATTTACTTTTCTTGCACTTAAGTCGGGATTGTGCCTTTTGTATTAAATCCCGACAGTATATCTGTGTTTCATCGTCAATGTGAAGGTCCGATGGATAGAGTAAAGCTGGAGTAGTGCATCGGAATCTAAAACTGATCTACCAGGAAACGCTCACAGCAGACCACAAACAATGAGATTTACTCTTCTTGTACTTAAGTCGGCATTGTGCCTTTTGTATTATATCCCGGCGAAATTTCTGTGTTTCATTGTCAATGTGAAGTTCCAAGGGGTAGAGTAAAGCTGAAGTAGTGCATCGGAATCTAACACTGATCTCCCAGGAAACGCTCAAAGCAAATCACGAACATTGAGAAGATTTACTATTCTTGTACTTAAGTCGGCATTATGCCTTTAGTAATAAATCCCGACGCAATTTCTGTGTTTCGTCGGCAATGTGAAGGTCAAGGGATTGAGTAAAATTGCAGTGGTGCATCGGAATCGATTACTGATCTCCCAGGAAACGCTCAAAGCAAACCAGAAACAAATGGAGGATTTACTCTTCTTGTATTTAAGTCGGCATTGTGCCTCTTGTATTATATCCCGGCGATATTTCTGTGTTTCATCATCAATGTGAATGTCCAAGAGATAGAGTAAAGCTGCAATAGTGCATCGGAATCTAATTCTGATCTCCCAGGAAGCGCTCAAAGCAAACCACAAATAATGAGAAGATTAACTCTTTTTGCACTTATGTCGGCATTTCGCCTTTTATATTAAGTACAGACGCAATATCTGTGTATCATCGTCAATGTGAAGCTCCAAGGTGTACAGTAAAGCTGCAGCAGAGCTACGGAATGTAATACTGATCTGCCAGGAAACGTTCAAAGCAAACCACAAGCAATGAGATGATTTACTCTTCTTGTACTTAAGTTGGCATTGTGCCTTTTGTAGTAAATCCCGACGCAAAATCTGTGTTTCATCGTCAGTGTGTAGATCCAAGGGATAGAGCAAAGCTGCTGTAGTGCATCGGAATCTATTACTGATTCCCAGGAAACGCTCAATGAAAGCCACAAACAATGAGAAGAATCGCTCTTCTAGTACTTCAGTCGGCATTGTGACTTTTGTATTAAATCCTGACGTAATTTCTTAGTTTCATCGTCAATGTGAAGGTCCATGGGATAGTGTAAAGCTGCAGTAGTGCATCCGAATCTAATACTGATCTCCCAGGAAATGCTGAAAGCAAACCGCAAAAAATGAGAAGATTTACTCTTCATGTACTTATGTCGGCAAGGTGATTTTGTATTAAATCCCAAGGCAATTTCTGTGTTTCATCGTCAATGTGAAGGTCCAAGTCATAAAGTAAAGCTGCAGTAGTGCATCGGAATCTAATACTGATCTCCCAGGAAAGCCTCAAAACTGACCAAAAACAATGAGAAGATTTACTCTTCTTGTGCTTAAGTCGGCATTGTGCCTTTTGTATTAAATACCGTCGCAATTTCTGTGTTTCATCATCAATTTGAAGGTCCAAGCGACTGAGTAAAGCTGCAATAGTGCATCTTAATCAAATACCGATCTTCCAGGAAACGCTCAAACCAAACCGCAAACAATGTGAAGATTTACTCTTCTTGTACTTAAGTCAGCATTGTGCCATTTGTATTATATCCTGGGGAAATTTCTGTGTTTCATTGTCAATCTGAAGGTCCAAGGATAGAGTAAAGCTGCATTAGTGCATCGGAATCTAATACTGATCTCCCAGGATACGCACAAAGCAAACCACAAACAATGATAAGATTGACTCCTCTTGTACTTAAGTCGGCATTGTGCCTTTTGTATTAAATCCCGGCATAATTTCTTTGTTTCATCGTCAATGTGAATGTCCAAGGGATAGAGTAAAGCTGCAGTAGTGCATCGGAATCTAATACCGATCTCCCAGGAAAAGCTCAAAGCATACCACAATGAGAAGATTTACTCTTATCGTACTTAAATCGGCATTGTGCCTTTTGTATTAAATCCCGGCGATATTTCTGTGTTTCATCATCAATGTGAAGGCCGAAGGATAGAGTAACGCAGCAGTAGTGCATCTGAATCTAATAGTGGTCTTCCTGGAAACGCTCAAAGCAAACCACAAATAATGAGAAGATTTACTGTTCTTGTACTTAAGTCGGCATTGTGCCTTTTGTATTACATCCCAACGCCATTTCTTTGTTTCAACGTCAATCAGAATGTCCAACAGATAGAGTAAAGCTGCGGTAGTGCATCGGAATCTAATACTCATCTCCCAGGAAACGCTCAAAGCAAACCAGAAACATTGAGAACATTTACTCTTCATGTACTTAAGACGGCATTGTGCATTTGTATTAAATCCCGACGCAATTTCTGTGTTTCACCGTCAATGTGAAGGTCCAAGGGCTAGTACAAAGCTGCAGTAGTGCGTCGCAAAATAATACTGATCTCCCAGGAAACGCTCAAAGCAAACAACAAACCATGAGAAGATTTACTCTTCTTGTACTTAAGTCGGCATTGTGCATTTTCTATTTTATCCCGGCAATATTTCTGTGTTTCATCATCAATGTGAAGGTCCAAGGATAGAGTAACGCTGCAGTAGTGCATCTGAATCTAATAGTGATCTCCCACTTAACGCTCAAAGCAAACCACAAATAATGAGAAGATTTACTGTTCTTGTACTTAAGTCGGCATTGTGCCTTTTGTATTAAATCCCAACGCCATTTCTTTGTTTCATCGTCAATGAGAATGTCCAATGGATAGAGTAAAGCTGCAGTAGTGCATCGGAATCTAATACTCATCTCCTAGGAAACGCTCTAAGCAAACCAGAAACATTGTGAAGATTTACTCTACTTGTACTTAAGTCGGCATTGTGCCTTTCGTATTAAATCCCGACGCAAATTCTGTGTTTCACCGTCAATGTGAAGGTCCTAGGGATAGAGTAAAGCTGCAATAGTGCATCGGAATCAAATACCGATCTTCCAGGAAACGCTCAAAGCAAACCGCAAACAATGAGAAGATTTACTCCTCTTGTACTTAAGTCGGCATTGTGCCTTTTGTATTAAATCCCGGCGCAATTTCTTTGTCTCATCGTCAATGTGAATGTCCAAGGGATAGAGTAAACCTGCAGTAGTGCATCGGAATCTAATACCGATCTCCCAGGAAACGCTCAAAGCATACCATAATGAGAAGATTTACTCTTCTCGTACTTATGTCGGCATTGTGCCTTTTGTTTTATATCCCGAAGATATTTCTGTTTATCATCATAAATGTGAAGGTCAAAGGATAGAGTAACGCAGCAGTAGTGCATCTGAATCTAATAGTGGTCTTCCTGGAAACGCTCAAAGCAAACCACAAACAATGAGAAGATTTACTGTCCTTGTAATTAAGTCGGCATCATGCCTTTTGTATTACATCTCAACGCCATTTCTTTGTTCCACCGTCAATGTGAATGTCCAACGGATAGAGTAAAGCTGCAGTAGTGCATCGGAATCTAATACTCATCTCCCAGGAAACGCTCTAAGCAAACCAGAAACATTGTGAAGATTTACTCTTGTTGTGCTTAAGTCGGCATTGTGGCTTTTGTATTAAATCCCGACGCAAATTCTGTGTTTCACCGTCAATGTGAAGGTCCTAGATATACTATGAAGCTGCAGTAGTGCGTCGTAAAATAATACTGATCTCCCAGGAAACGCTCAAAGCAAACCACAAACAATGAGAAGATATACTCCTCTTGTACTTAAGTCGGCATTGTGCCTTTTGTATGATATCCCGGCGATATTTCTGTGTTTCACCATCAATGTGAAGGTCCAAAGGTAGAGTAACGCTGCAGTAGTGCATATAAATCTAATAGTGATCTCCCAGGAAACATTCAAAGCAAACCACAAACAATGAGAAGACTTACTGTTCTTGTACATAAGTCGGCATTGTGCCTTTTGTATTAAATCCCAACGCCAATTCTTTGTTTCATCGTCAATGTGAAGGTCCAAGGGATAGAGTAAAGCTGCAGTAGTGCATCGGGATCTAATACTGATCTCCCAGGAACGCTCAAAGCAAACCACAAACAATTAGTAGATTTACTTTTCTTGAACTTAATTCGGCATTGTGCCTTTTGTATTAAAGCCCGAGGCAATTTCTGTGTTTCATCGTCAATGTGAAGGTCCAGGGGATAGATGAAAGCTGCAGTACTGCATCGGAATGTAATACTGATCTCCCAGGCAATGCTCAAAGCAAATCAGAAACAATGAGAAGTTTTACTATTCTTGTATTTATGTCGACATTGTGCCTTTAGTATTAAACACCGACGCCAATTCTGTTTTTCATCGTCAATGTGAAGGTCCAATGGTTGAAGTAAAGATGCAGTAGTGCATCGGAATCTAATTCTGGTCTCCCAGGAAAGGCTCAAACAAAACACAAACATTGAGAAGATTTACTCTTCTTGTACTTAAGTCGGTATGTGCCTTTTGTATCAAATACCGACGCAATCTCTCTGTTTCTGCGTCTATGTGAAGGTTTAAGGGATAGAGTAAAGCTGCAGTAGTGCATCGGAATCTATTACTGATCTTCCAGGAGACGCTCAAAGCAAACCAAACACAATGAGATGATTGACTCTTCTTGTACCTAAGTCGACATTGTGCTTTTTGTATTAAATACCGACGCAATTTCTGTGTTTCATCGTCAATTTGAAGGTCCAAGGGATAGAGTAAAGCTGCAGTAGTGCATCGCAATTTAATACTGATCTCCCAGGAAACGCTCAAAACAAACCACAAACAATGAGGTTTACTCTTGTTGTACATAAGTCGGCAATGTGCCCTTTTTATTAAATCCCGACGCAATTTCTGCATTTCATCGTCAATGTGAAGGTCCAAGGTATAGAGTAAAGCTGCAGTAGTGCATCGGAATCTAATACTGATCTCCCAGGATGCGCTCAGAGCAAACCACAAACAATGAGAAGATTTACTCTTGAAGTACTTAAGCCGCTATTGTGCCTTTTGTACTTAATACAAACGCAATAACTCTGTTTCATCGTCATTGTGAAGGCGCATGAGATAGAGTAAAGCTGCAGTAGTGCATCGGAATCTAATACTGATCTCCCAGGAAACGGTAGAAGCAAACCACAAACAATGAGAATATTTACTCTTCTTGTACGTAAGTCGGCAATATGCCTTTTGTATTAAATCCCGACGCAATTTCTGTGTTTCATCGACAATGTGAAGTCCCAAGGGATAGAGTAAAGCTAGAGTGGTGCACCGGAATCTAATACTGATTCCCAGGAAACGCTCAAAGCACACCACAAACAATGAGATTTACTCTCCTTGTACTTAAACTGGCATTGTGCATTTTTTATTAAATCCCGACTCAATTTCTGTGTTACATCGTCAATGTGAAGGTCAAAGGTATAGAGTGAAGCTGCAACAGTGAATCGGAATGTAATACTGTTCTCCCTGGAAACGCTCAAAGCATACCACAACCAACGAGAAGATTTACTCTTCTTGTACTTAAGTCGGCATTGTGTCTTTTGTATTAAATCCCGACGCAATTTCTGAGTTTCATTGTCAATGTGAAGGTACAAGGGATATAGTAGAGCTGCAGTAGTGCATCGGAATCTAATACTGATCTCCCAGGAAACGCTCAAAGCATACCACAAACAATGATAAGATTTACTCTTCTTTTACCTAAGTCGGCATAGAGCATTTTGTATTAAATCGCGACGCAATTTTTGTGTTTCATCGTCAATGTGAAGGTCCAAGGGAAGGAGTAAAGCTGCAGTAGTGCATCGGAATCTAATACTGATCTCCCAGGAAACGCTCATAGCAAACCAAAAACAATAAGAAGATTTATTCTTCTTGGACTTACGTCGGCATTTTACCCTACGAAATTTTTGTTTTTTATCGTCAGTGTAAAGGTCAGAGAATACAGTAGAGCTGCAGTAGTGCATCATAATCTTATACTGATCTCCCAGGAAACGCTCAAAGTTAACCACAAACAATGAGAAAATTTACTCTTGTTGTACTTAAGCCGGCATTGTGTCTTTTGTATTAAATCCCGACGCAATTTCTGTGTTTTATTGTCAATGTGAAGGTCCAAGAGATAGAGTAGAGTTGCAGTAGTGCATCGGAATCAAATACTGATCTCCCAGGAATTGCTCAAAGCAAACCACAAACAATGAGAAGATTTTCTATTCTTGTACTTAAGTCGGCATTGTGCTTTTTGTATTAAATAAAGACGTAATTTCTGTGTTAAATCGTCAATTTGAAGGTCCAAGGGATAGAGTAAAGCTGCAGTAGTGCATCGGATCTAATACTGATCTCCCAGTAAATGCTCAAAGGAAACCACAAACAATGAGAAGATATACTCTTCTTGTACTTAAGTCGGCATTGTGCCTTTTGTATTATTTCCCGGCGATATTTCTGTGTTTTATCGTCAATGTGAAGGTCCAAGGGATGGAGTAAAGATGCAGTAGTGCTTCGGAACTAATACTGATCTCCCAGGACACGCTCAAAGCAAACCACAAACAATGAGAAGATTTACTCATCTTGTACTTAAGTCGGCATTTTGCATTTTATATTAACTCCCGACGCAAATTCTGTGATTCATCGTCAATGTGAAGGTCCAAGGGATAGAGTAAATCTGCATTTGGCATCGCAATTTAATACTGATCTCCAAGGAACCGCTCAAAACAAACCACAAACAATGAGATTTACTCCTGCTGTACTTAAGTCGGCAATGTGCCTTTTTTATTAAATCCCGACGCAATTTCTGTGTTTCATCGTCAATGTGAAGGTCCAAGGTATAGAGTAAAGCTGCAGTAGTGCATCGGAATCTAATACTGAACTCCCAGGATGCGCTCAGAGCAAACCACATGCAATGAGAAGACTTACTCTTGAAGTACTTAAGCCGGTATTGTGCAATTGTACTTAATACCAACGCAATTCTCTGTTTCATCGTCATTGTGAAGGCGCTTGGGATAGAGTAAAGCTGCAGTAGTGCATTGGAATCTAATACTGTTCTCCCAGGAAACGCTCAAACCTGACAAAAAACAGTGAGAAAATTTACTCTTCTTGTACTTATGTCTGCATTGTGCCTTTTGTATTAAATACCGACCCAATTTCTGTGTTTCATCGTCAATGTGAAGGTCCAAGTGATACAGTAAAGCTGCAGTAGTGCATCGGAAACTAGTACCGATCTTCCAGGAAACAGTCAAAGCAAACCACGAACAATGAGAAGATTTACTCTTCTTGTACTTAAGTCGGCATTGTGCCTTTTGTATTAAATCCCGGCGCAATTTCCTTGTTTCATCGACGATGGAAAGGTCCAAGGAGAGAGTAAAGCTGCAGTAGTGCATCGGAATCTAATACTCATCTCCCAGGAAACGCTCAAAGCAAACCAGTGACATTGAGATTTACTTTTCTTGTACTTAAGTCGGCATTGTGCCTTTTGTATTAAATCCCGACGCAATTACTGTGTTTCATCGTCAATGTGAAGGTCCAAGAGATAGTATAAAGCTGCAGTACTGCCTCGGATATAAAAACTGATCTCACAGGATATGCTCAAAGCAAACCACAAACAACAAGAAGCTATACTATTCTTGTACTTAAGTCAGCATTGTGCCTTTTGTATTAAAGCCCGAGGCAATTTCTGTGTTTCATCGTCTATGTGAAGGTCCAACAGATAGAGTAAATCCGCAGTAGTGCATCGAAATCTAATACTGATCTCCCAGGAAAAGTTCAAACCAAACCACAAACAATGAGAAGATTTACTCTTCATGTACTTAAGACGGAATTGTGCCTTTTGTATTATATCCCGACGCAATTTCTGTGTCTCATCGTCAATGTGAAGGTCCAAGGGATAGAGTAAAGCTGCAGTAGTGCAGCGGATTCTAATACTGAAATCCCAGGAAACGCTCAAAGCAAATCACAAGCAATGAGAAGATTTACTCTTCTTGTACTTAAGTCGGCGTTGTGCCATTAGTAGTAAATCCCGACGCAATATCTGTGTTTCATCGTCATTGTGAATGTCCAAAGTATAGAGTAAAGCTGAAGTGGTGCTTCGGAATCTAATACTGAGATCCCAGGAAACGCTCAAAGGAAACCACAAACAATGAGAAGATTCACTCTTCTTGTACTTAAGTCGGCTTTGTACCATTCGTATTAATTCCCGACCCATTTTCGAAGTTTCATCGTTAATGTGAAGGTCGATGGATAAAGTAAAGCTGCTGTAGTCCATCGGAATCCAATACTGATCTCCCAGGAGACGCTCAAAGCAAACCACAAACAATGAGAAGATTTACTCTTCTTGTACTTAAGTTGGCATTGTGCCTTTTGTATTAAATCCCGAGGCAATTTCTGTGTCTCTTCGTCAATGTGAACGTCCAAGGGATAGAGTAAAGCTACAGTAGTGCATCGGAATCTAATACTGATCTCCCAGGAAACGTTCAAATCTGACCAAAAACAATGATACGATTTACTCTTGTGGCTCTTGGGCCGGCATTGTCCCTTTTGTATTTAATACCGACGCAATTTCTCTGTTTCATCGTCAATTTGAAGGTCCAAAGGATAGAGTAAAGCAGCAGTAGTGCTTCGGATCCTAAGACAGATCTTCCAGGAAATGCTCTAAGAAACCCACATATAACGAGAAGCATTACTCTTCTTGTACTTAAGTCGGCATTGTGCCTTTTTTATTATATCCTGGCGATATTTCTGTGTTTCATGATCAATGTGAAGGTCCAAGGATAGAGTAAAGCTGCAGTAGTGCATCGGAATTTAATACTTATCTCCCAGGAAACGCTCAAAGCAAACCACAAACAATGAGAAGATTTACTGTTCTTGTACTTAAGTCGGCATTGTGCTTTTGGATTAAATCCCGACGCAATTTCTATGTTTCACCATCAATGTGAATGACCAACGGATAGAGTAAAGCTGCAGTAGTGCATCGGAATGTATTACTGGTCTCTCAGGAAACGCTCAAAGCTAACCAAAAACAATGAGGAGTTTTACGATTCTTGTCCTTAAGTCGGCATTGTGCCTTTTGTATTAAATCCCGACGCAATTTCTGTGTTCCATCGTCAATTTGACGGTCGATGGGATAGTGTAAAGCTTCAGTAGTGTATCTAAATATATCACCGATCTCCCAGGAAACGCTCAAAGCAAACCACGAACTATGAGAAGATATACTCTTCTTGTACTTAAGTCGGCATTGTGCCTTTTGTATTAAATCCCGACGCAATTTCTGTGTTTCATCATCAATGTGAAGATCCAAGGGATTGAGGAAAGCTTCAGTAGTGCATCGGAATCTAATACTGATCTATCAGGAAACGCTCGAAGCAAGCCAAAAACTATGAGAAGATTTACTCTTCCTGTACTTAAGCCGGAATTGTGCCTCTTGTATTAAATCCTGACGCAATTTCTGTGTTTCATTGTCATTGTGTAGGTCCATGGGATAGAGTAGAGCTGCAGTAGTGCATCAGATTCTAATCGTGATATCCCATGAAACGCTCAAAGCAAACCACAAAGAATGAGAACATTTACTTTACTTGCACTTAAGTCGGCATTGTTCCTTTTGTATTAAATCCCGACAATATTTCTGTGTTTCATCGTCAATGTGAAGGTCCAAGGGATAGAGTAAAGCTCAAGTGGTGCATCGGAAGCTAATACAGATTTTCCAGGAAACGCTCAAAGCAAATTACAAACAATGAGAAGAATTACTCTTCTTGTACTTAAGTCGGCTTTATGCCTTTTTTATTAAATCCCGACGCATTTTCTGTGTTTCATTGTCAATTTGTAGGTACAAGGGATAGGGTAGAGCTGCAGTAGTGCATCATAATCTAATAGTGATATCCCATGAAACGCTCAAAGCAAACCACAAACAACGAGAAGATTTACTCTTCTGGTACTTAAGTCAGCATTGTGTTTTTTGCATTAAATCGCGACACAATTTCTGTGTTTCATCGTCTATGTGAATGTCCAAGAGATACAGTAACGCTGCAGTAGTGCATCGGAATCTAATACTGATCTCCCAGGAAACGCTCAAAGCAAACAACACACAATGATTATATTTACTTTTCTTGCACTTAAGCCGGCATTGTGCCTTTTGTATTAGATCCCGACAGTATTTCTGTGTCTCATCGTCAATGTGAAGGTCCAAGGGATAGAGTAAAGCTGGAGTAGTGTATCGGAATCTAATACTAATCTACAAGGATACGCTCAAAGCAGACCAGAAACATTGAGAAGATTTACTCTTCTTGTACTTAACTCGGCATTCTGCCCTTTGTATTAAATCCCGACGCAATTTCTGTGTTTCATCGTCAATGTAAAGGTCCAGGGATAGTGTAAAGCTGCAGTTGTGCATCGGAATCCAATACTGATCTCCCAGGAAACGCTCAAAGCAAACCACAAACAATGAGAAGATTTACCCTTCTTGTACTTAAGTCAGCATTGTGCCTTTGTATTAAGGCCCGAGGAAATTTCTGTGTTTTATCGTCAATGTGGATGTCCAAGAGATAGATTAAAGCTGCAGTAGAGCATAGGAATCTAATACAGATCACCCAGGAGACGATCAAAGCAAACCACAAACATTGAGAAGTTTAACTCTTCTTGTACTTATGTCAGCATTGCGCCTTTTGAATTAAGTACAGACGCAATATCTGTGTTTCGTCGTCAATGTCAAGGTCCAAGGGGTACAGTAAAGCTGCAGCAGTGCAACGGAATGTAATACTTATCTGCCAGGAAACGCTCAAAGCAAAACACAAGCAATGAGAAGATTTACTCTTCTTGTACTTAAGTCGCCTTTGTACCTTTTGTATTATATCCGTGCGATATTTCTGTGTTTCATCGTCAATGTGAAGGCCCAAGGATAGAGTAAAGCTGCAGTAGTGCATCGGAATCTAATACTGATCTCCCAGGAAACGCTCAAATCTGACCAAAAACAATGAGAAGATTTACTCTTCTGGCTCTTGAGTCGGCATTGTGCCTTTTGTATTAAATACCGACACAGTTTCTCTGTTTCATCGTCAATTTGAAGGTCCAAGGTATAGAGTAAAGCTGCAGTAGTACAGCGGATTATAATACTGAAATCCCAGGAAACGCTCAAAGCAAACCACAAGCAAAGAGAAGATTTACTCTTCTTCTACTTAAGTCGGCATTGTGCCATTAGTAGTAAATCCCGACGCAATATCTGTGTTTCATCGTCATTGTGAATGTCCAAGGTGTAGAGTAAAGCTGCAGTGGTGCTTCGGAATCTAATACTGATCTCCCAGGAAACGCTCAAAGGAAACCACAATCAATGAGAAGATTCACTCTTCTTCTACTTAAGTCGGCATTGTGCCATTCGTATTAATTCCCGACCCAATTTCGAAGTTTCATCGTTAATGTGAAGGTCCGAGGGGTAACGTAAAGCTGCTGTAGTGCATCGGAATCAAATACTGATCTCCCAGGAAACGCTCAAAGCAACCCACAAACAATGAGAAAATTTACTCTTCTTGTACTTAAGTCGGCATTGTGCCTTTTGTATTAAATCCCGAGGCAATTTCTGTGTCTCTTCGTCAATGTGAAGGTCCAAGGGATAGAGTAAAGCAACAGTAGTGAATCGGAATCTAATACTGATCTCCCAGGAAACGCTCAAATCTGACCAAAAACAATGAGACGATTTACTCTTCTGGCTCTTGAGCCGGCATTCTGCCTTTTGTATTAAATACCGACGCAAATTCTCTGTTTCATCGTCAATTTGAAGGTCCAAGGGATAGAGTAAAGCAGCACTAGTGCTTCGGATCCTAAGACAGATATTCCAGGAAACGCTCTAAGGAAACCTCATACAATGTGAAGATTTACTCTTCTTGTACTTAAGTCGGCATTGTGCTTTTTTTATTATATCCCGGCGATATATCTGTGTTTCATGATCAATGTGAAGGTCCAAGGATAGAGCAAAGCTGCAGTAGTGCATCGGAATTTAATACTTATCTCCCAGGAAACGCTCAAAGCAAACCACAAACAATGAGAAGATTTACTGTTCTTGTACTTAAGTCGGCATTGTGCATTTTGTATTAAATCCCGACGCAATTTCTATGTGTCATCTTCAATGTGAATGACCAACGGATAGAGTAAAGCTGCAGTAGTGCATCGGAATCTAATACCGATCTTCCAGGAAACGCTCAAAGCAAACCATAAACATTGAGAAGATTTACTCTTCTTGTACTTAAGTCGGCATTGTGCTTTTTGTATTAAATCCCGACGCAATTTCTGGATGTCATCGTCAATGTGAAGGTCTAAGGGATAGAGTAAAGCTGCAGTAGTGCATCGGAAACTAATACTGATCTCCCAGGAATGCTCAAAGCATACCACAAACAATGAGTAGATATACTCTTCTTGCACTTAAGTCGGCATTGTGCCTTTTGTATTAAAGCCCGAGGCAATTTCTGTGTTCCATCGTCAATTTGACGGTCGATGGGATAGTGTAATGCTGCAGTAGTGTATCTAAATATATCACCGATCTCCCAGGAAACGCTCAAAGCAAACCACAAACTATGAGAAGATATACTCTTCTTGTACTTAAGTCGGCATTGTGCCTTTTGTATTAAATCCCGACGCAATTTCTGTGTTTCATCGTCAATGTGAAGATCCAAGGGATAGAGGATAGCTGCAGTAGTGCATCGGAATCTAATACTGATCTATCAGGAAAAGCTCGAAGCAAACGAAAAACTATGAGAAGATTTACTCTTCCTGTACTTAAGTCGGCATTGTGCCTTTTGTATTGAATACCGACGCAATTTCTGTGTTTCATTGTCATTGTGTAGGTCCAAGGGATAGAGTAGAGCTGCAGTAGTGCATCAGAATCTCATCGTGATATACCATGAAACGCTCAAAGCAAACCACAAAGAATGAGAACATTTACTTTACTTGCACTTAAGTCGGCATTGTTCCTTTTGTATTAAATCCCGACAATATTTCTGTGTTTCATCGTCAATGTGAAGGTCCTAGGGATTGAGTAAAGCTGGAGTAGTGCATCGGAATCTAATACTGATCTACCAGGAATCGCTCAAAGCAAACGAGAAACAATGAGTAGAAATAATGTTCTTGCACTTATGTCGGCATTGTGCCTTTTGTATTAAATCCCGACGCTATTTCTGTGTTTCGTCGTCAATGTGATGGTCCAAGGGATAGAGTAAGGCTGCAGTAGTGCATCGGAATATAATACTTGTCTCCCAGGAAACGCTCAAAGCAAACCACTAACAGTGAGAACATTGCTTTTCTCGTACATAAGTCGGCATTGATACCTTTCTATAAATTCCCGACGCAATTTCTGCGTTTCATCGGCAATGTGAATGACCAAGGGATGGAGTAAGGTTGCAGTAGTGCTTCGGAATCTAATACTGATCCCCCAGGACAGGCACAAAGAAAACCACAAACAATGAGAAGAAATCCTCCTCTTGTACTTAAGTCGGCGATGTGCCTTTTGTAATATATCCCAACGCAATTTCTGTGTCTCATCGTCAATGTGAAGGTCCAAGGGATAGAGTAAAGCTGCAGTGGTGCATCGGAAGCTAATACAGATTTTCCAGGAAACGCTCAAAGCAAGCAATGCCCAGTGAGTATATTTACTTTTCTTGCACTTAAGTCGGCATTGTGCCTTTTGTATTAGATCCCGACAGTATTTCTGTGTCTCATCGTCAATGTCAAGGTCCAAGGGATAGAGTAAAGCTGGAGTAGTGTATTGGAATCTAATTCTAATCTACCAGGATACGCTCAAAGCAAAGCACAAACAATGAGAAGATTTACTCTTCTTACACTTAAGTCGGCACTGTGCCTTTTGTATTACGTCCCGACGCAATTTCTGTGTTTCATTGTCAATGTGAAGGTCCAAGGGATAGAGTAAAGCTGCGGTAGCGCATCGGATTCTAATACTGATCTCCCAGGAAACGCTCAAAGCAAACCACTAACAGTGAGAAGCATTTCTTTTCTTGTACTTATGTCGGCATTGGTACCTTTGTATTAAATCCCGATGCAATTTCTGTGTTTCATCTCCAATGTGAAGGACCAAGGGATGGAGTAAGGTTGCAGTACTGCTACGGAATCTAATACTGATCCCCCAGGACACGCACAAAGAAAACCACAATCAATGAGAAGTAATACTCCTCTTGTACTTAAGTCGTCTTTGTGCCTTTTGTATGAAATCCCGACGCAATTTCTGTGTTTCATCGACAATGTGAAGGTCCATGGGATAGGGAAAAGATGCAGTGGTGCATCGAAAGCTAATACTCATTTTCCAGGATACGCTCAAAGCAAACCACAAACAATAAGATTTACTCCTCTTGTACTTAAATCGGCATTGTGCCTTTTGTATTAAATAGCGACGCAATTTCCGTGATTCATCGTCAATTTGACGGTCCAAGGGATAGAGTAAAGCTGCAGTAGTGCATCGGAATGTAATACCGATCTCCAAGGAAACGATCAAAGTAAACCACAAAAAATGAGAAAATTTGCACTTCTTGTACTTAAGTCGGAATTGTGCTTTTGTATTATATCCCGATGCAATTTCTGTGTTTCATTGTCAATGTGGAGGTCCAAGGGATAGAGTAAAGTTGCAGTAGTGCACCGGCTTCTAATACTGATATCCCAGGAAACGCTCAAAGCAAACCTCTAGCAATGAGATGATTTACTCTTCTTGTACTTAAGTTGGCTTTGTGCTATTTGTAGTAAATCCCGACGCATTATCTGTCTTTCATCGTCAATATGAAAGTCAAAGAGATAGGGTAAATCTGCTGTAATGCATCGGAATCTAATTCCTATTTCCCAGGAAGCGCTCAAAGCAAGCCACAAAGAATGAGAAGAATCACTCTTCCTGTACTTAAGTCGGCATTGTGACTTTTGGGGTAAGTGCTGACGCAATTTCTGATTTTCATGGTCAATGTGAAGGTCCAAGGGATATTATAAAGCTGCAGTAGTGCATCGGAAAATAATACTGATCTCCCAGGAAACGCTCAAAGCAAACCACAAACAATGAGAAGATATACTCTTGTTGTACTTAAGTCGGCATTGTTCCTTTTGTATTAAAGGCTGAGGCAATTTCTGTGTTTCATTGTCAATGTGAAGGTCTGAGTGATAGAGTAAAGCTGCAGTAGTGCATTCGAATCGAATACTGATCTCCCAGGAATCGCTCAAAACTGACCAAAAACATAAAGAAGATTTACTCTTCTTGTACTTAAGTCGGCATTGTGCCTTTTGTATTAAATACCGACGCAATTTCTGTGTTTCATCGTCAATCTGAAGGTCCAAGGGATAGAGTAAAGCTGCAGTTGTGCATCGGAATCTAATACTGATCTCCCAGGATATGCTCAAAGCAAACCACAAACTATGAGAAGATTTACTCTTCTTGTACGTAAGTCAGCATTGTGCCTTCTGTATTAAATCCCGACGCAATTTCTGTGTTTCATCGTCATTGTGAATGTCCAAGGTATAGAGTAAAGCTGCAGTAGTGCATCGGAATCTATTACTGATCTCCCAGGAAACGCTCAAATCAAACCAAACACAATAAGAAGACTTACTCTTCTTGTACTTAAGTCGGCACTGTGCTTTTTTTGTTAAATACCGACGCAATCTCTGTGTTAGATCGTCAATTTGAAGTCCAAGGGAGAGAGTAAAGCAGCAGTAGTGCTTCGGAATCCAATACTGAACTCCAAGGAAACGCTCGAAGCAAACCACAAACAATGGGAAGATTTTCTCTTCTTGTACTTAAGTCGGCATTGTGCTTTTTGTATTAAATACCGACGCAATTTCTGTGTTTCTTCGTCAATTTGAAGGTCCAAGGGATAGAGTAAAGCTGCAGTAGTGCATCGGAATCTAATACTGATCTCCCTGGAAATGCTCATAGCAAACCACAAACAATAAGATTAACTCTTCTTGTATTTAAGTCGGCAATGTCCCTTTGGTATTAAATCCCGACGCAATTTCTGTGTATAATCGTTAATGTGAAGGTCCAGGAGGAAGAGTAAAGCTGCAGCGGTGCATCGAAATCTCTTACTGATCTCCCAGGATATGCTCAAATCAAACCAGAAACAATGAGAAGACTTTTTCGTCTTGTAGTAAAGTCGGCAGTGTGCATTTTATACTAATTCCCGACGCTCTTTCTGTGTTTCATCGTCAATGTGAAGGTCCCAGGGATGGAGTAAAGCTGCAGTAGTTAATCGGAATCTAATACTGATCTCCCAGGAAACGCTCAAATCAAACCAGAAACAATGAGAAGATTTACTCTTCTTGTACTTAAGCCGGCTTTGTGCCTGTTGAATTAAATCCCGACGCCATTTCTGTTTTTCATCGTCTATGTGGAGGTCCAAAGGATAGAGTAAAGCTGCAGTAGTGCATCGGAATCTAATACTGATCTTGAAGGAAACGCTCAAAGCAAACCAAAAACAATGACTAAATTTACTCTTCTTGCACTTACGTCGGCATTGTGCCTTTTGTATTAAATCCCGACGCAATTTCTGTGTTTCATCGTCAATGTGAAGGTCCAAGGGATAGAGTAAAGCTGCAGTAGTGCATCGGAATCTATTACTGACCTCTCAATAAACGCTCAAATCAAACCAAAAACAATGAGAAGATTTACTCTTCTTGTACTTAAGTCGGCACTGTGCTTTTTGTATTAAATACCGACGCAATGTCTGTGTTTCATCGTCAATTTGAAGGTCCAATGGAAAGAGTAAAGCTGCAGTAGTGCTTCAGATCTAATAATGATATATCAGGAAACGCTCAAAGCAAACCACAAACAATGAGAAGATATACTCTCCTTGTACTTGAGTCGACATTGTGCCTTATGTATTAAATCCCGACGCGTTTTTTTTGTTTTGTCGACAATGTGAAGTTCCAAGGGATAGATTAAAGCTGCAGTAGTGCACCGGATAGTAATACTGATCTCCCAGGAAATGCTCAAAGCAAACCGGAAACAATGAGAAGATTTACTATTCTTGTACTTATGTCGGCATTGTGCCTTTTGTATTATATCCCGGCGATATTTCTGTGTTTCATCGTCAATGTGAAGGTCCAAGGAATAGAGAAAATCTGCAGCAGTGCATCGGAATCTAATACTGATCTCACAGGAAACGCTCAAAGCAAACCACAAACAATGAGATGTACTCTTGTTGTACCTAAGTCGGCAAAGTGCCTTTTGTATTAAATCCCGACGCAATGTCTGTGTTTCATCGTCAATGTGAAGGTCCAAGGGATAGAGTAAGGCTGCAGTAGTGCATCGGAAACTAATACTGATCTTCCTGGAAACGCTCAAAGCAAACCACAAACAATAAGATTTACTCTTCTTTTATTTAAGTCGGCAAAGTGCCTTTTGTATTAAATCCCGACGCAATTTCTGTGTTTCATCGTCAATGTGAAGGTCCAAGGGATAGAGTATAGCTGCAGTAGTGTATCGGAATCGAATACTGATCTCCCAGGAAACGCTCACAGCGAACCAGAAACAATAAGAAGATTTTCTCTTCTTGTACTGATATCGTCATTGTGCCTTCTGTATTAAATCCCGACGCAATATCTGTGTTTCATCGTCAATGTGTAGGTCCAAGAGATAGAATGAAGCTGCAGTGGTGCATCGGAATCTAATACTCATCTCCCAGGAAACGCTCAAAGCGAACCAGAAACAATAAGAAGATTTTCTCTTCTTGGACTGAAATCGTCGTTGTGCCTTCTGTATTAAATCCCGACGCAATGTCTGTGTTTCATCGTCAATGCGAAGTTCCAAGGGATGGAGTAAGGCTGCAGTAGAGCCTCGGGAACTAATACTGATTTCCCTGGAAATGCTCCAAGCAAACCAGATCAGTGAGAAGACTTTCTCGTCTTGTACTAAAGTCAGCATTGTGCATTTTATATTAACTCCAGACGCAATTTCTGTGGTTCATCGTCAATGTGAAGGTCCAAGGGTTAGAGAAAATCTGCAGTAGTGCATCGGAATCTATTACTGATCTCCAAGGAAACACTCAAAACAAACCACTAACAATGAAATTTACTTTTTTACTACTTAAGTTTGCGTTGTGCCTTTTGTATTAATTTCCGACGTAATTTCTGTGTTTCTTCGTCAATGTGAAAGTCCAAGGGATAGAGTAAAACTGCAGTACTGCTTCGGAACTAACACTGATCTCCCAATCGCCCAGGAAACGCCACAGAAAACCACAAACAATGAGAAGATTTACTCTTTTTGTACTTAAGTCTGCATTGTGCCTTTTCTATTAAGTCCGGCGCAAATTCTGTGTTTCATCGTCAATGTGAAGGTCTAAGGGATAGAGCAAAGCTGCAGCAGTGCATCGGAATGTAGTACTGATCTCCCAGGAAACGCTCGAGCCAACTACAAACAATGAGAAGATTTACTCTTCTTGTACATAAGTCGGCATTATGCCTTTTGTAGTAAATAACGACGCCATATCTGTGTTTCATCGTCAATGTGAAGGTCCCAGGGATAGAGTATAGCTGCAGTAGTGCATCGGAATCTAATACTGATCTTACAGGAAACGCTCAAAGCAAACAATTTCTGTGTCTCATCGTCAGTGTGTAGGTCCAAGGGATTGAGTAAAGCAGCGGTAGTGAATCGGAATCTAATACCGATCTCAAAGGAAACGCTGAAAGCAAACCAAAAACTATAAGAAAATATTCTCTTCTTGTACTTAAGACGGCATTGTGCCTTTCGTAGTAAATCCCGATGCAATAACTGTGTTTCATCGTCAATGTGAAGGTCCAAGGTATACAGTAAAGCTGCAGTAGTTCATCGGAATCTAATACCGATCTCACAGGAAACGCTCAAAGCTACCCAAAAACAATAAGAAGATTTACTCTTCATTTACTTAAGTCGGAATTTTGTCTTTTGTATTGAACCCCTACACTATTTCTGTGTTTCATCGTCAATGTGAAGGTCCAATGGATAGAGTAAAGCTGCAGTAGTGCATCGGAATCTTATATATATCTCCCAGGAAACGCTCAACAAACCACGAAGAACGAGAAGATTTACTCATCTTCTACTTAAGTTGGCGTTGTGCCGTATGTATTAAATCCCGACGCAATTTCTGTGTTTCATCGTCAATGTGAAGGTCCAAGAGATAGAGTAAAGCTGCACTAGTGCTTCGGTAGTTTTACTGATCTCCCATGAAACGCTTAAAGCAGACCACAAACAATGAGAAGATATACTCTTCTTGTTCTTAAGTCGGCATTGTGCCTTTTGTATTAAATACCGACGCAATTTCTGTGTTTCATCGTCAATGTGAAGGTCCAAGGGACAGAGTAAAGCTGCAGTAGTGCATCGGAATCTAATACAGATCTCGAAGGAAACGATCAAAGCAAACCAGAAACAATGACAAGATATAGTCTTCTTGTACTTAAGTCGGCATTGTGCCTTTTGTGTTAAGTTCTGACGCGATTTAATGTGTTTCATCGTCAATGTGAGGGTCCAACGGATAGAGTAAGGTTGCAGCAGTGAATCGGAATGTAATACAGATCTCCCAGGAAACGCTCAAAGCAAACCACAAACAATGAGAAGATTTACTCTTCTTGTACTTCAGTCGGCATTGTGTCTTTTGTAGTAAATCCCGACGCAATATCTGTGTTTCATCGTCAATGTGAAGGTCCAAGGGATAGAGTAAAGCTGCAGTAGTGCATCGGAATGTAATACTGATCTCCGAGGAAACGCTCAAAGCAAACCAAAAACAATAAGGAGATTTACTCTTCTTGTACTTATGTCAGCATTTTGCCATTTGTATGAAACCCCTACGCAATTTTTGTTTTTTGCCATCAATGTGAAGGTCAAAGGGATAGAGTAGAGCTGCAGTAGTGCATCATAATCTAATACTGATTTCCCAGGAATCGCTCAAAGCTAACCACGAACATTGAGAAGATTCACTCTTCCTGTACTTAAGTCGGCATTGTGCTTTTGTATTAAATCCCGACGCAATTTCTGTGTGTCATCGTCAATGTGATGTTTCAAGGGATGGTGTAAAGCTGCAGAAATGCATCGGAATCTAATACTGATCTCCCAGGAAACGCTCAAAGCAAAACACAAACAATGGGTAGATTTTCTTTTCGTGTACTTAAGTCGGCATTGTGCCTTTTGTATTAAATCCCGACGCAATTTCTGTGTTTCATCGTCAATGTGAAGGTCAATGGGATGGAGTAAATCTGCATTAGTGCATCGGAATCTAATACTGACTCCCGTGAAAGGCTCAAAGCAAACTTCAAAGAATGAGAAGATTTTCTCTTCTTGTACTTATGACGGCAGTGTGCCTTTTCTATTAAATCCCGAAGCAATATCTGTGTTTCATCGTCAATGTCAAGGTCCAAGGGATAGGGTAACGCTGCAGTAGTGCATCGGAATTCAATACTGATCTCCCAAGAAACGCTCAAAGCAAACCAAAGACAATGAGAATATTTACTCTTCCTGTACTGAAGTCGAATTGTGCCTTTTCTAAAAAATCCCGACACAATATCTGTGTTTCATCGTCAAGGTGAAGGTAATACGGATAGAGTAAAGCTGCAGTAGTGCATCGGAATCTAAATCTGGCCCCACAGGAAACGCTCAGAGCAAACCACAAACTATGAGAAGATTTTCTCTTCTTGTACTTAACTCAGCATTGTGCCTTTTGTATTAAACCCCGGCGTAAAATCTGTGTTTCATCGTTAATGTCAAGGTCCAAGGGATAGAGTAAAGCTGCAGTAGTGCAACTGAATCTAATACTGATCTTGCAGGAAATCCTCATACAAATAACGAACAATGAGAAGAATTACTTTTCTTCTACTTAAGTTGGCGTTGTGCCTTTTGTATTAATTCCCGACGAAATTTCTGTGTTTCATCGTCAATGTGAAGGTACAAGGGATAGAGTAAAGCTGCAGTAGTGCATCGAAATATAATATTGATCTACCAGGAAACGCTCAAAGCAATCCACGAACTATGAGAAGGTTTACTGTTCCTGTACTGATGTCGGCATTGGGCTTTTTGTATTAAATCCCGACGCAATTTCTGTGTTTCATCGTCAATGCGAACGTCAAAGGGATAGAGTAAAGCTGCAGTAGTGCATCGGAATCTAATACTGATCTCCCAGGAATCGCTGAAAGCAAACCACAAACAATGAGGAGATTTGCTCCTCTTGTACTGAAGTCGGCATTGTGCCTTTTGTATTAAACCCCGACGCAATTTCTGTGTTTCGTCGTCAATGTGAAGGTCCAAGAATAGAGTAAAGCTGCAGTAGTGCATTGAAATGAAATACTGATATCCCAGGAAACACTCAAAGCAAACCATAAACAATGAGAGGATTTACCCCTCTTGTGCGTAAGTCGGCATTGTGCCATTTGAATTAAACCCTTACGCAATTTCTGTGTTTCATCGTCAATGTGAATATGCAAGGGATAGGGTAAAGCTGCAGTAGTGCATCGGAATCTAATACTGATCACCCAGGAAACGATCAACGCAAACCACAACCAATGTGAAGATTTACTCCTCTAGAACTAATGTCCCCATTGTGCCTTTTGTATTAATGCCCGACCCGATTTCTGTGTTTCATCGTCAATGTGAAGGTCCAAGGGATACAGTAAAGCTGCAGTAGTGCATCGGAATCTAACACTGATCTCCAAGGTAACGCTCATAAGCAAACCACAAACAATGAGACGATTTACTCCTCTTGTACCTAGGTCGGCATTGTGCCTATCGTATTAAATTCCGACGCAATTTCTGAGTTTCATAGTTAATGTGAAGGACCAAGGGGTAGAGTAAATCTGCAGTAGTGCATCGGAATCTGATACTGATCTCCCAGGAAACGCTCAAAGCAAACCACAAACAATGAGAAGACGTCTCTTCCTGTGCTTAAGTCGGCATTGTGCCTTTTGTATCAAATCCCGAGGCAATTTCTGTGTTTCGTCGTCAATGTGAAGGTCCAAGGGATAGAGTATAGCTGCAGTAGTGCATCGGAATCTAATACTCATCTCCCAGGAAACGCTTAAAGCGAACCAGAAACAATGAGAAGATTTACTCTTCTTGTACTGAAATCGTCATTGTGTCTTCTGTATTAAATCCCGACGCAATTTCTGTGTATAATCGTTAATGTGAAGGTCCAGGAGGAAGAGTAAAGCTGCAGCGGTGCATCGAAATCTCTTACTGATCTCCCAGGATATGCTCAAAGCAAACCAGAAACAATGAGAAGACTTTTTCGTCTTGTAGTAAAGTCGGCATTGTGCATTTTATACTAATTCCCGACGCTTTTTCTGTGTTTCATCGTCAATGTGAAGATCCCAGGGATGGAGTAAAGCTGCAGTAGTTAATCGGAATCTAATACTGATCTCCCAGGAAACGCTCAAATCAAACCAGAAACAATGAGAAGATTTACTCTTCTTGTACTTAAGCCGGCTTTGTGCCTGTTGAATTAAATCCCGACGCCATTTCTGTTTTTCATCGTCTATGTGGAGGTCCAAAGGATAGAGTAAAGCTGCAGTAGTGCATCGGAATCTAATACTGATCTCCCAGGAATCGCTGAAAGCAAACCACAAACAATGAGGAGATTTGCTCCTCTTGTACTGAAGTCGGCATTGTGCCTTTTGTATTAAACCCCGACGCAATTTCTGTGTTTCGTCGTCAATGTGAAGGTCCAAGAATAGAGTAAAGCTGCAGTAGTGCATTGAAATGTAATACTGATATCCCAGGAAACACTCAAAGCAAACCATAAACAATGAGAGGATTTACCCCTCTTGTGCGTCTTTCGGCATTGTGCCATTTGAATTAAACCCTTACGCAATTTCTGTGTTTCATCGTCAATGTGAATATGCAAGGGATAGGGTAAAGCTGCAGTAGTGCATCGGAATCTAATACTGATCACCCAGGAAACGATCAACGCAAACCACAAACAATGTGAAGATTTACTCCTCTAGAACTAATGTCCCCATTGTGCCTTTTGTATTAATGCCCGACCCGATTTCTGTGTTTCATCGTCAATGTGAAGGTCCAAGGGATACAGTAAAGCTGCAGTAGTGCATCGGAATCTAACACTGATCTCCAAGGTAACGCTCATAAGCACACCACAAACAATGAGACGATTTACTCCTCTTGTACTTAGGTCGGCATTGTGCCTATCGTATTAAATTCCGACGCAATTTCTGAGTTTCATAGTTAATGTGAAGGACCAAGGGGTAGAGTAAATCTGCAGTAGTGCATCGGAATCTGATACTGATCTCCCAGGAAACGCTCAAAGCAAACCACAAACAATGAGAAGACGTCTCTTCCTGTGCTTAAGTCGGCATTGTGCCTTTTGTATCAAATCCCGAGGCAATTTCTGTGTTTCATCGTCAATGTGAAGGTCCAAGGGATAGAGTATAGCTGCAGTAGTGCATCGGAATCTAATACTCATCTCCCAGGAAACGCTCAAAGCGAACCAGAAACAATGAGAAGATTTACTCTTCTTGTACTGAAATCGTCATTGTGTCTTCTGTATTAAATCCCGACGCAATTTCTGTGTATAATCGTTAATGTGAAGGTCCAGGAGGAAGAGTAAAGCTGCAGCGGTGCATCGAAATCTCTTACTGATCTCCCAGGATATGCTCAAAGCAAACCAGAAACAATGAGAAGACTTTTTCGTCTTGTAGTAAAGTCGGCATTGTGCATTTTATACTAATTCCCGACGCTCTTTCTGTGTTTCATCGTCAATGTGAAGGTCCCAGGGATGGAGTAAAGCTGCAGTAGTTAATCGGAATCTAATACTGATCTCCCAGGAAACGCTCAAATCAAACCAGAAACAATGAGAAGATTTACTCTTCTTGTACTTAAGCCGCCTTTGTGCCTGTTGAATTAAATCCCGACGCCATTTTTTTTTCATCGTCTATGTGGAGGTCCAAAGGATAGAGTAAAGCTGCAGTAGTGCATCGGAATCTAATACTGATCTTGAAGGAAACGCTCAAAGCAAACCAAAAACAATGACTAAATTTACTCTTCTTGCACTTACGTCCTCATTGTGCCTTTTGTATTAAATCCCGACGCAATTTCTGTGTTTCATCGTCAATGTGAAGGTCCAAGGGATAGAGTAAAGCTGCAGTAGTGCATCGGAATCTATTACTGACCTCTCAATAAACGCTCAAATCAAACCAAAAACAATGAGAAGATTTACTCTTCTTGTACTTAAGTCGGCACTGTGCTTTTTGTATTAAATACCGACGCAATGTCTGTGTTTGATCGTCAATTTGAAGGTCCAATGGAAAGAGTAAAGCTGCAGTAGTGCTTCAGATCTAATAATGATATATCAGGAAACGTTCAAAGCAAACCACAAACAATGAGAAGATTTACTCTCCTTGTACTTGAGTCGACATTGTGCCTTATGTATTAAATCCCGACGCGTTTTTTTTGTTTTGTCGACAATGTGAAGTTGCAAGGGATAGATTAAAGCTGCAGTAGTGCACCGGATAGTAATACTGATCTCCCAGGAAATGCTCAAAGCAAACCGGAAACAATGAGAAGATTTACTATTCTTGTACTTATGTCGGCATTGTGCCTTTTGTATTATATCCCGGCGATATTTCTGTGTTTCATCGTCAATGTGAAGGTCCAAGGAATAGAGTAAAGCTGCAGTAGTGCTTCGGAACTAATACTGATCTCCCAGGAAACGCTCAAAGCAAACCACAAACAATGAGAAGTTTTACTCATCTTGTACCTAAGTCGACATGTTGCATTTTATATTAACTCCAGACGCAATTTCTGTGATTCATTGTCAATGTGAAGGTCCAAGGGATAGAGAAAATCTGCAGCAGTGCATCGGAATCTAATACTGATCTCACAGGAAACGCTCAAAACAAACCACAAACAATGAGATTTACTCTTGTTGTACCTAAGTCGGCAAAGTGCCTTTTGTATTAAATCCCGACGCAATGTCTGTGTTTCATCGTCAATGTGAAGGTCCAAGGGATAGAGTAAGGCTGCAGTAGTGCATCGGAAACTAATACTGATCTCCCTGGAAACGCTCAAAGCAAACAACAAACAATAAGATTTACTCTTCTTTTATTTAAGTCGGCAAAGTGCCTTTTGTATTAAATCCCGACGCAATTTCTGTGTTTCATCGTCAATGTGAAGGTCCAAGGGATAGAGTATAGCTGCAGTAGTGCATCGGAATCGAATACTGATCTCCCAGGAAACGCTCACAGCGAACCAGAAACAATAAGAAGATTTTCTCTTCTTGTACTGATATCGTCATTGTGCCTTCTGTATTAAATCCCGACGCAATATCTGTGTTTCATCGTCAATGTGTAGGTCCAAGAGATAGAATGAAGCTGCAGTGGTGCATCGGAATCTAATACTCATCTCCCAGGAAACGCTCAAAGCGAACCAGAAACAATAAGAAGATTTTCTCTTCTTGGACTGAAATCGTCGTTGTGCCTTCTGTATTAAATCCCGACGCAATGTCTGTGTTTCATCGTCAATGCGAAGTTCCAAGGGATGGAGTAAGGCTGCAGTAGTGCCTCGGGAACTAATACTGATTTCCCTGGAAATGCTCCAAGCAATCCAGATCAGTGAGAAGACTTTCTCGTCTTGTACTAAAGTCAGCATTGTGCATTTTATATTAACTCCAGACGCAATTTCTGTGGTTCATCGTCAATGTGAAGGTCCAAGGGTTAGAGAAAATCTGCAGTAGTGCATCGGAATCTATTACTGACCTCCAAGGAAACACTCAAAACAAACCACTAACAATGAAATTTACTTTTTTACTACTTAAGTTTGCGTTGTGCCTTTTGTATTAATTTCCGACGTAATTTCTGTGTTTCTTCGTCAATGTGAAAGTCCAAGAGATAGAGTAAAACTGCAGTACTGCTTCGGAACTAACACTGATCTCCCAATCGCCCAGGAAACGCCACAGCAAACCACAAACAATGAGAAGATTTACTCTTTTTGTACATAAGTCTGCATTGTGCCTTTTCTATTAAGTCCGGCGCAAATTCTGTGTTTCATCGTCAATGTGAAGGTCCAAGGGATAGAGCAAAGCTGCAGCAGTGCATCAGAATGTAGTACTGATCTCCCAGGAAACGCTCGAGCCAAATACAAACAATGTGAAGATTTACTCTTCTTGTACATAAGTCGGCATTGTGCCTTTTGTAGTAAATAACGACGCCATATCTGTGTTTCATCGTCAATGTGAAGGTCCCAGGGATAGAGTATAGCTGCAGTAGTGCATCGGAATCTAATACTGATCTTACAGGAAACGCTCAAAGCAAACAATTTCTGTGTTTCATCGTCAGTGTGTAGGTCCAAGGGATTGAGTAAAGCAGCGGTAGTGAATCGGAATCTAATACCGATCTCAAAGGAAACGCTGAAAGCAAACCAAAAACTATAGGAAAATATACTCTTCTTGTACTTAAGACGGCATTGTGCCTTTCGTAGTAAATCCCGATGCAATAACTGTGTTTCATCGTCAATGTGAAGGTCCAAGGTATACAGTAAAGCTGCAGTAGTTCATCGGAATCTAATACTGATCTCACAGGAATCGCTCAAAGCTACCCAAAAACAATAAGAAGATTTACTCTTCATTTACTTAAGTCGGAATTTTGTCTTTTGTATTGAACCCCTAACTATTTCTGTGTTTCATCGTCAATGTGAAGGTCCAATGGATAGAGTAAAGCTGCAGTAGTGCATCGGAATCTTATATATATCTCCCAGGAAACGCTCAAACAGACCACGAAGAACGAGAAGATTTACTCATCTTCTACTTAAGTTGGCGTTGTGCCGTATGTATTAAATCCCGACGCAATTTCTGTGTTTCATCGTCAATGTGAAGGTCCAAGAGATAGAGTAAAGCTGCACTAGTGCTTCGGTAGTTTTACTGATCTCCCATGAAACGCTTAAAGCAGACCACAAACAATGAGAAGATATACTCTTCTTGTTCTTAAGTCGGCATTGTGCCTTTTGTATTAAATACCGACGCAATTTCTGTGTTTCATCGTCAATGTGAAGGTCCAAGGGACAGAGTAAAGCTGTAGTAGTGCATCGATATCTAATACAGATCTCGAAGGAAACGATCAAAGCAAACCAGAAACAATGACAAGATATAGTCTTCTTGTACTTAAGTCGGCATTGTGCCTTTTGTGTTAAGTTCTGACGCGATTTAATGTGTTTCATCGTCAATGTGAGGGTCCAACGGATAGAGTAATGTTGCAGCAGTGAATCGGAATGTAATACAGATCTCCCAGGAAACGCTCAAAGCAAACCACAAACAATGAGAAGATTTACTCTTCTTGTACTTCAGTCGGCATTGTGTCTTTTGTAGTAAATCCCGACGCAATATCTGTGTTTCATCGTCAATGTGAAGGTCCAAGGGATAGAGTAAAGCTGCAGTAGTGCATCGGAATGTAATACTGATCTCCCAGGAAACGCTCAAAGCAAACCAAAGACAATGAGAATATTTACTCTTCCTGTACTGAAGTCGAATTGTGCCTTTTCTAAAAAATCCCGACATAATATCTGTGTTTCATCGTCAAGGTGAAGGTAATACGGATAGAGTAAAGCGGCAGTAGTGCATCGGAATCTAAATCTGGCCCCACAGGAAACGCTCAGAGCAAACCACAAACTATGAGAAGATTTTCTCTTCTTGTACTTAACTCAGCATTGTGCCTTTTGTATTAAACCCAGACGCAAAATCTGTGTTTCATCGTTAATGTCAAGGTCCAAGGGATAGAGTAAAGCTGCAGTAGTGCAACTGAATCTAATACTGATCTTGCAGGAAATCCTCATACAAATAACGAACAATGAGAAGTTTTACTTTTCTTCTACTTAAGTTGGCGTTGTGCCTTTTGTATTAATTCCCGACGAAATTTCTGTGTTTCATCGTCAATGTGAAGGTACAAGGGATAGAGTATAGCCGCAGTAGTGCATCGGAATCTAATACTGATCTCCCAGTAAACGCTCAAAGCAAGCCACGTACAATGAGAAGAATGATATTTCTTGTACTTAAGTCAGCATTGTGCCTTTTGTATTAATTCCCGTCGCTATTTCTCTGTTTCATCGTGAATGTGAAGGTCCAAGGGATAGGGTAAAACCGCAGAAGTGCATCGGAATCTAATACTGATCTCCCTGGAAACGCTCAAAGCAAACAATAAACCATGAGAAAATTTTCATCTCTTGTACTTAGGTAGGCATTTTGCCTTTTGTATTAAATCCCGACGCAATTTCTGTGTTTCATCGTCAATGTGAAGGTCCCAGGGATAGAGTAAAGCTGCAGTAGTGCATCGAAATCTAATATTGATCTCCCAGGAAACGCTCAAAGCAATCCACGAACTATGAGAAGGTTTACTGTCTCTGTACTGATGTCGGCATTGGGCTTTTTGTATTAAATCCCGACGCAATTTCTGTGTTACATCGTCAATGCGAACGTCAAAGGGATAGAGTAAAGCTGCAGTAGTGCATCGGAATCTAATACTGATCTCCCAGGAATCGCTGAAAGCAAACCACAAACAATGAGGAGATTTGCTCCTCTTGTACTGAAGTCGGCATTGTGCCTTTTGTATTAAACCCCGACGCAATTTCTGTGTTTCGTCGTCAATGTGAAGGTCCAAGAATAGAGTAAAGCTGCAGTAGTGCATTGAAATGTAATACTGATATCCCAGGAAACACTCAAAGCAAACCATAAACAATGAGAGGATTTACCCCTCTTGTGCGTAAGTCGGCATTGTGCCATTTGAATTAAACCCTTACGCAATTTCTGTGTTTCATCGTCAATGTGAATATGCAAGGGATAGGGTAAAGCTGCAGTAGTGCATCGGAATCTAATACTGATCACCCAGGAAACGATCAACGCAAACCACAAACAATGCTAAGATTTACTCCTCTAGAACTAATGTCCGCATTGTGCCTTTTGTATTAATGCCCGACCCGATTTCTGTGTTTCATCGTCAATGTGAAGGTCCAAGGGATACAGTAAAGCTGCAGTAGTGCATCGGAATCTAATACTGATCTTGAAGGAAACGCTCAAAGCAAACCAAAAACAATGACTAAATTTACTCTTCTTGCACTTACGTCGGCATTCTGCCTTTTGTAATAAACCCCGACGCAAAATCTGTGATTCATCGTTAATGTCAAGGTCCAAGGGATAGAGTAAAGCTGCAGTAGTGCAACTGAATCTAATACTGATCTTGCAGGAAATCCTCATACAAACCACGAACAATGAGAAGATTTACTTTTCTTCTACTGAAGTTGGCGTTGTGCCTTTTGTATTAATTCCCGACGAAATTTCTGTGTTTCACCGTCGATGTGTAGGTACAAGGGATAGAGTATAGCCGTAGTAGTGCATCGGAATATAATACTGATCTCCCAGTAAACGCTCAGAGCAAGCCACGAACAATGAGAAGATTGATATTTCTTGCACTTAAGTCGGCATTGTGCCTTTTGTATTAATTCCCGTCACAATTTCTCTGTTTCATAGTCAATGTGAAGGTCCAAGGGACAGAGTATAGCTGCAGTAGTGCATCGGAATGTAATAGTGATCTCCCAGAAAACGCTCAAAGCAAACCACAAACAATGAGAAGATTTACTCTTCTTGTACTTAAGTCGGCGTTATGCCTTTTGTATGCAGGTCCAACACATAGAGATAAGCTGCAGTAGTGGATCGGAATCTAATACTGATCTCCCAGGAAACGTTCAAAGCAAACCACAAACCATGTGTAGATTTACACTTCTTGTATTTTAGTCGGGATTTGTTGCAAAAGGCAATTTAGTATTAAATCCCGACGCAATATTTGTGTTTCATCGTCAATGTGAAGGTCCAAGGGATAGAGTAAAGCAGCAGTAGTGCATCTTAATCTAATACTGATCTATCAATAAACGCTCAAAGCAAACCACAAACAATGAGAATATTTACTCTTCCTGTACTTATGTCAGCATTATGCCTTTTGTATGAAATCCCGACGCAATTTCTGTGTTTAATCGTCAATGTGAATGTCAAAGGGATAAAGTAAAGCTGCAGTATTGCATCGGAATCTAATACTGATCTCCCAGAAAACGCTCAAAGCAAACCAAAAGCAATGAGAAGATTTACTCCTCTTGTACTTAAGTCGGCATTGTACCTTTTGTATTAAATCCCGACGCAATTTATGTGTTTCATCGACAATGTGAAGGTCCAAGTGATAGAGTAAAGCTACAGTAGTGCATCGGAATGTAATACTGATCTCCCAGTAAACGCTCAAACCAAACCACAAACAATGAGAAGATTTACTCTTCTTGTACTTAAGTCAGCATTATGCCTTTTGTATGAAATGTCGACGCAATTTCTGTGTTTCATCGTCAAAGTGAAGATCCAAGGCATACAGTAAAGCTGCATTAGTGCATCGGAATCCGATACTGATCACCCAGGAAACGCTCAAAGCAAACCACAATGAATGTGAAGATTTATTCCTCTTGTGCTGAAGTCGGCATTGTGCATTTTGTCTTAAATCCCGACGCAATTTCTGTATTTCACCGTCTATGTGATGGTCCAAAGGGTACAGTAAAACTGCATGAGTGCATCGGAATCTAATACTGATATCCCAGGAAACGTTCAAAGCAAACCACAAACAATGAGAAGATTCACTATTCTTGTACTTGAGTTGGCATTGTGCATATATTATTGAATCCCTTAGAAATTTCTGTGTTTCGTCGTCAATGTGAAGGTCCAAGGGATAGAGTAAAGCTGCAGTAGTGCATCGAAATGTAATACTGATATCCCAGGAAACACTCAAAGCAAACCATAAACAATGAGAGGATTTACTCTTCTTGTACGTAAGTCGGCATTGTGCCATTTGAATTAAACCCTTACGCAATTCTTTGTTTCATCGTCAATGTGAATATGCAAGGGATAGAGTAAAGCTGCAATAGTGCATCGGAATCTAATACTGATCACCCAGGAATCGATCAAAGCAAACCACAAACAATGTGAAGATTTACTCCTCTAGAACTAATGTCCGCATTGTGCCTTTTGTATTAAATCCCGTCGCAATTTATGTGTTTCATCGTCTATGTGAAGGTCGAACGGATAGAGTAAAGCTGCAGTAGTGCATTGGAATGTAATACTGATCTCCCAGGAAAAGCTCAAAGCAAACCACAAACAATGAGATGATTTCACTTCTTGTACTTCAGACGGCATTATGCCTTTTGTATTAATGCCCGACCCAATTTCTGTGTTTCATCGTCAATGTGAAGGTCCAAGGGATACAGTAAAGCTGCAGTAGTGCATCGCAATCTAATACTGATCTCCCAAGTAACGCTCATAAACACACCACATACAATGAGACGCTTTACTCCTCTTGTACTTAAGTCGGCATTATGCCTATCGTATTAAATTCCGACGCAATTTCTGAGTTTCATAGTTAATCTGAAGGGCCAAGGGGTAGAGTAAATCTGCAGTACTGCATCGGAATCTGATACTGATCTCCCAGGAAACGCTCAAAGCAAACCACAAACAATGAGAAGACATCTCTTCCTGTGCTTAAGTCGGCATTGTGCCTTTTGTATCAAATCCCGACGCAATATCTGTGTTTCGTCGTCAATGTGAAGGTGCAAGGGATAGAGTAAAGCTGCAGTAGTGCATCGGAATCTTATACTGATCTCCCACATAACGCTCATAATCACACCACAGACAATGAGTGTGCTCCCTGCCGCCGTTGGATAAGCAGCTGAGCAGCAAGTCGTATACTCCTAGCTCACTCATTTGTTACATAGTTTAATTCTTAATTTCTTTGCGTGTTTTTGGTACTTGCATTGTTTAATTCATAAATTTCGGGCGTTTTATAGTATTTGAGAGTGTAGCATCGTTTTTTAGTACCAGAATAGTGTAATTTCGCTTAGTCTCCTTCCGCCGCCGAGCAGTGTCAGCAGTGCGCAAGTAGCAGCATTACTGCATTTACTAGGCAATCTTGTATTTTAATAACCGTTTAAATTTTGTCGATTTGTTTGCGCTCTCTGTAAATTAGTTAAGACGTTCTTTGCAAAACAGTTTTTAGCATGGATAGGGAGTGCAACTGCTGTGTTCGGATGCAGGCTGAGTTGGCATCCCTTCGCTCCCAGCTACAGGCAGTGTTGGCTTCGGTCACACAGCTTGAGGCTGTTGCCAATGGGCATCACTGTGGGGGTCCGGATGGGGGTTTGTCGGGTACGGCCAGCTCGTCCCACGCATCCCCCGATCGGACTACGACTGTGGCTGCCCGGGATACTGCCCACATTGAGGCTGATCCCTCACCTGTGGTTGAGTGGGAGGTCGTTTCAAGGTGTGGCAGGGGGCGAAAGACATTCCGGAGGGCTGAACGGAAAGCCTCTCCAGTTTGTCTGACGAACCGGTTTCAGGCTCTGTCTCAGGCTGATACTGATCTTCGGCCTGACACGGCTGCTTGTCCTGTTCCAGAGGTTGCCCCTCAGTCTGCAAGATCCGGGCAGTTGCAGAGGGTGGGCTTACTGGTAGTTGGGAGCTCCAACGTCAGGCACGTAATGGGGCCCCTTAGGGAAATGGCAGCAAGAGAGGGGAAGAAAACCAATGTGCACTCCGTGTGCATACCGGGGGGAGTCATTCCAGATGTGGAAAGGGTCCTTCCGGATGCCATGAAGGGTACAGGGTGCACCCATCTGCAGGTGGTCGCTCATGTCGGCACCAATGATGTGTGTCGCTATGGATCGGAGGAAATCCTCTCTGGCTTCCGGCGGCTATCTGATTTGGTGAAGACTGCCAGTCTCGCTAGCTGGATGAAAGCAGAGCTCACCATCTGCAGCATCGTCGACAGGACTGACTGCGGACCTTTGGTACAGAGCCGAGTTGAGGGTCTGAATCAGAGGCTGAGACGGTTCTGCGACCGTGTGGGCTGCAGATTCCTCAACTTGCGCCATAGGGTGGTGGGGTTTCGGGTTCCGCTGGATAGATCAGGAGTCCATTACACGCAACAAGCGGCTACACGGGTAGCAGGGGTTGTGTGGCGTGGGCTGGGCGGTTTTTTAGGTTAGATGGCCTTGGGCAAGTACAGAAAGGGCAACAGCCTCAGCGGGTGCAGGGCAAAGTCAAGACATGCGGGGACCAAGCAGCAATCGGTATTGTAATTGTCAACTGTCGAAGCTGCGTTGGTAAAGTACCGGAACTTCAAGCGCTGATAGAAAGCACCGAAGCTGAAATCGTTATAGGTACAGAAAGCTGGCTTAAGCCAGAGATAAATTCTGCCGAAATTTTTACAAAGGTACAGACGGTGTTTAGAAAGGATAGATTGCATGCAACCGGTGGTGGAGTGTTCGTCGCTGTTAGTAGTAGTTTATCCTGTAGTGAAGTAGAAGTGGATAGTTCCTGTGAATTATTATGGGTGGAGGTTACACTAAACAACCGAACTAGGTTAATAATTGGCTCCTTTTACCGACCTCCCGACTCAGCAGCATTTGTGGCAGAACAACTGAGAGAAAATTTGGAATACATTTCACATAAATTTTCTCAGCATGTTATAGTCTTAGGTGGAGATTTCAATTTACCAGATATAGACTGGGACACTCAGATCTTTAGGACGGGTGGTAGGGACAGAGCATCGAGTGACATTATACTGAGTGCACTATCCGAAAATTACCTCGAGCAATTAAACAGAGAACCGACTCGTGGAAATAACATCTTGGACCTACTGATAACAAACAGACCCGAACTTTTCGACTCTGTATGTACAGAACAGGGAATCAGTGATCATAAGGCCGTTGCAGCATCCCTGAATATGGAAGTTAATAGGAATATAAAAAAAGGGAGGAAGGTTTATCTGTTTAGCAAGAGTAATAGAAGGCAGATTTCGGACTACCTAACAGATCAAAACGAAAATTTCTGTTCCGACACTGACAATGTTGAGTGTTTATGGAAAAAGTTCAAGGCAATCGTAAAATGCGTTTTAGACAGGTACGTGCCGAGTAAAACTTTGAGGGACGGGAAAAACCCACCGTGGTACAACAACAAAGTTAGGAAACTACTGCGAAAGCAAAGAGAGTTCCACTCCAAGTTTAAACGCAGCCAAAACCTCTCAGACAAACAGAAGCTAAACGATTTCAAAGTTAGCGTAAGGAAGGCTATGCGTGAAGCGTTCATTGAATTCGAAAGTAAAATTCTATGTACCGACTTGACAGAAAATACTAGGAAGTTCTGGTCTTACGTTAAATCAGTAAGTGGCTCGAAACAGCATATCCAGACACTACGGGATGATGATGGCATTGAAACAGAGGATGACTCGCGTAAAGCTGAAATACTAAACACCTTCTTCCAAAGCTGTTTCACAGAGGAAGACCGCACTGCAGTTCCTTCTCTAAATCCTCGCACAAACGAAAAAATGGCTGACATCGAAATAAGTGTCCAAGGAATAGAAAAGCAACTGGAATCACTCAATAGAGGAAAGTCCACTGGACCTGACGGGATACCAATTCGATTCTACACAGAGTACGCGAAAGAACTTGCCCCCCTTCTAACAGCCGTGTACCGCAAGTCTCTAGAGGAACGGAGGGTTCCAAACGATTGGAAAAGAGCGCAAATAGTCCCAGTCTTCAAGAAGGGTCGTCGAGCAGATGCGCAAAACTATAGACCTATTTCTCTTACGTCGATCTCTTGTAGAATTTTAGAACATGTTTTTTGCTCGCGTATCATGTCATTTCTGGAAACCCAGAATCTACTATGTAGGAATCAACATGGATTCCGGAAACAGCGATCGTGTGAGACCCAACTCGCCTTATTTGTTCATGAGACCCAGAAAATATTAGATACAGGCTCCCAGGTAGATGCTATTTTTCTTGACTTCTGGAAGGCGTTCGATACAGTTCCGCACTGTCGCCTGATAAACAAAGTAAGAGCCTAAGGAATATCAGACCAGCTGTGTGGCTGGATTGAAGAGTTTTTAGCAAACAGAACACAGCATGTTGTTATCAATGGAGAGACGTCTACAGACGTTAAAGTAACCTCTGGCGTGTCACAGGGGAGTGTTATGGGACCATTGCTTTTCACAATATATGTAAATGACTTAGTAGATAGTGTCGGAAGTTCCATGCGGCTTTTCGCGGATGATGCTGTAGTATACAGAGAAGTTGCAGCATTAGAAAATTGTAGCGAAATGCAGGAAGATCTGCAGCGGATAGGCACTTGGTGCAGGGAGTGGCAACTGAACCTTAACATAGACAAATGTAATGTATTGCGAATACATAGAAAGAAGGATCCTTTATTGCATGATTATATGATAGCGGAACAAACGCTGGTAGCAGTTACTTCTGTAAAATATCTGGGAGTATGCGTGCGGAACGATTTGAAGTGGATTGATCATATAAAATTAATTGTTGGTAAGGCGGGTACCAGGTTGAGATTCATTGGGAGAGTGCTTAGAAAATGTAGTCCATCAACAAAGGAGGTGGCTTACAAAGCACTCCTTCGACCTATACTTGAGTATTGCTCATCAGTGTGGGATCTGTACCAGATCGGTCTGACGGAGGAGATAGAGAAGATCCAAAGAAGAGCGGCGCGTTTCGTCACAGGGTTATTTGGTAACCGTGATAGCGTTACGGAGATATTTAATAAACTAAAGTGGCACACTCTGCAAGAGAGGCGCTCTGCATCGCGGTGTAGCTTGCTCGCCAGGTTTCGAAAGGGTGCGTTTCTGGATGAGGTATCGAATATATTGCTTCCCGCTACTTACACCTCCCGAGGAGATCACGAATGTAAAATCAGAGAGATTAGAGCACGCACGGAGGCTTTCAGACAGTCGTTTTTCCCGCGAACCATACGCGACTGGAACAGGAAAGGGAGGTAATGACAGTGGCACGTAAAGTGCCCTCCGCCACACACCGTTGGGTGGCTTGCGGAGTATCAATGTAGATGTAGATGTAGATTTGCTCTTCTTGTACTATAGTCGCCATTGTGCCTTTTGAATTAAATACCGACTCAATATCTGTGTTCTATCGTCAATGCTAAGGGACAAGGAATAGGGTAAAGCTGCAGTTGTGCATTGGAATCTAGTATCGCTCTCCCAGGAAGCGCTCAAAGCAAACCACAAACAAAGGGAAGATTTACTCTACTTGTACTTAAGTCGGCATTGTGCATTTTGTATCAAATCCCGACGCAATTTCTGTGTTTCATCGTCAATGCGAACGTCAAAGGGATGGGGTAAAGATGCAGTAGTGCATCGGAATCTAATACTGATCTCCCAGGAACGCTCAAAGCAAACCGAAAACAATGAGAGGATTAACTCTTCTTGTACTTAAGTCGGCATTGTCCCTTTTCTATTAAATCCAGACGCAATTTCAGTATTTCATCGTCCAAGGGATAGAGTAAAGCTGCAGTAGAGCAACGGAATCTAATACTGATCTCCCAGGAAACTCCCAAAGCATACCAGAAACAATGAGAAGATTTACTCTTCTTATTCCTAAGACGGCATGGTGTTATTTGAATTAAACCCTTACGCAATTTCTGTGTTTCATCGTCAATGTGAATATGCAAGGGATAGAGTGGAGCTGCAGTAGTGCATCGGAATCTAATACTGATCACCCAGGAAACGCTCAAATCAAACAACAAACAATGTGAAGATTTATTCCTCTTGTACTAAAGTCGGCATTGTGCCTTTTGTATTAAATCCCGAAGCAATTTCTGTGTTTTATCGTCAATGTGAAGGTCCAACGCATACAGTAAAGCTGCAGTAGTGCAACGGAATTTATTACTGATCTCCCAGGAAACGTTCAAAGCAAACCACAACCAATGAGAAGATTTACTCTTCTTGTACTTAAGTTGGCATTGTGCCATTTGACTTAATCCCGACGCAATATCTCTGTTTCATCGTCAATGTGAAGGTCCAAGGGACAGAGTAAAGGTGCAGTAGTCGGCATTATGCCTTTTGTTTTAATGCCCGACCTAATTTCTGTGTTTAATCGTCAATGGGAAGGTGCAAGGGATGCAGTAAAGCTGCAGTAGTGCATCGGAATCTAATACTGATCTCCCAGGATACTCTCAAAGCAAACCAGAAACAATGAGAAGATTTACTCTTCTTGTACTTGAGTCGGCATTGTGCCTTTCGTATTAAATCCCGACGCAATTTCTGAGTATCATAGTTAATGTGAAGGACCAAGGGGTAGAGTAAATCTGCAGTAGTGCATGGGAATCTGATACTGATCTCCCAGGAAACGCTCAAAGAAAACCACAAACATTGAGAACACTTCTCTTAGTGTGCTTAAGTCGGCATTGTGCCTTTTGTATCAAATCCCGACGCAATTTCTATGTTTCATCATCAATGTGAAGGTGCAAGGGATAGAGTAAGGCTGCAGTAGTGCATCGGAATCATATACTGATCTCCCAGGTAACGCTCAAAAACACACCACAAACAATGAGACGATTTACTCTTCTTGTACTTAAGTCGCCATTGTGCCTTTTGAATTAAATCCCGACGTAATTTCTCTGTTTCATCGTCAATGCTAAGGTCCTAGGTATAGGGTAAAGTTGCAGTAGCGCATCGGAATCTAATATTGCTCTCCCAGGAAGCGCTCAAAGCAAACCAAAAACAATGGGAAGATTTACTCCACTTGTACTTTAGTCAGCATTATGCATACTGTATTAAATGCCGACGCAATTTCTGTGTTTCATCGTCAATGTGAAGGTCCAAGAGATAGAGTAAATCTGCTGTAGTGCATCGAAATCTAATACTGATCTCCCAGGTAAATCCCAAATCAAACCTCAAACAATGGAGAAGAATTACTTTTCTTGTACTTTTCGGCATTGTGCCTTTTGTATTAAATCCCGATGCAATTTCTGTGTTTCTCGTAAATGTGCAGGTCCAACACATAGAGAAAAGCCGCAGTAGTGCATCGGAATCTAATACTGACCTCCCAGGAAACGCTCAAAGCAAACCACAAACCATGTGTAGATTTACACTTCTTCTATTTTAGTCGGGATTTAATACAAAAGGCTCTTTAGTATTAAATCCTGATGCAATATCTGTGTTTCATCGTCAATGTGAAGGTCCAAGGGATAGAGTAACGCTGCAGTAGTGCATCGGAAGCTAATACTGATCTCCCAGGAAACTCTCAAAGCAAACCACAAACAATGAGAAGATTTACTCATCTTGTACCTCAGTCGGCATTGTGATTTTTGTATTAAATCCGGACGCAATTTCTGTGTTTCATCGTCAATGTGAAGGTCCAAGGGATAGAGTAAAGCTCCAGTAGTGCATCGGATTCTAATACTGATCTCTCAATAAACACTCAAAGCAAACCACAAACAATGAGAATATTTACTCTTCTTGTACTTAAGTCGGCATTATGCCTTTTGTATGAAATCCCGACGCAATTTCCGTGTTTCATTGTCAAAGTGAAGGTCCAAGGCATAGAGTAAAGCTGCATTAGTGCATCGGAATCTGATACGGATCTCTCAGGAATCGCTCAAAGCAATCCACAATCAATGTGAAGATTTATTCCTCTTGTACTGAAGTCGGCATTGTACATTTTGTCTTAAATCCCGACGCAATTTCTGCATTTCACCGTCAATGTGTTGGTCCAAAGGGTACAGTAAAGCTGCTGTAGTGCATCGGATTCTAATACTGATTTCCCAGGAAACGTTCAAAGCAAACCACAAACAATGAGAAGATTCACTATTCTTGTACTTGAGTTGGCATTGTGCATATATTATTTAATCCCGTAGACATTTCTGTGTTTCGTCGTCAATGTGAAGGTCCAAGGAATAGGGTAAAGCTGCAGTGGTGCATCGGAATCTAATACTGATCTCCCAGGAAACGCTCAAAGCAAACCACAAACAATGAGGAGATTTACTCTTCTTGTACTTCAGACGGCATTATACCTTTATTATTAAATCCCGACGCAATATCTGTGATTCATCGTCAATGTGAAGGTCCAAGGCATAGAGTAAAGCTGCAGTAGTGCATCGGAATCTAATACAGATCTGTCAGGAAACGCTCAAAGCAAACCAAAAACAATGAGACGATTTACTCCTCTTGTACTTAAGTCGGCGTGGTACGTTCGTATGAAATCCCGACGCAAATTTTTGTGCTTCATCGACAATGTGAAGGTCCAAGTGATAGAGTAAAGCTGCTGTTGTGCATCGGAATCTAATACTGATCTTCCAGCAAACGCTCGAAGCAAACCACAAACAATGAGGATATTTACTCTTCTTGTACTTAAGTCGGCATTATGCCTTTTGTATTAATGCCCGACGCAATTTCTGTATTTCATCGTCAATGTGATGGTCCAAGGGATACAGTAAAGCTGCAGTAGTGCACCAGAATCTAATACTGATTTCACAGGAAACGTTCAAAGCAAACCACAAACAATGAGAAGATTCACTCTTCTTGTACTTAAGTTGGCATTATGCCTTTTGTATTAAATCCCGACGCAATTTCTATGTTTCATCGTCAATGTGAATTTTCAAGGGATAGAGTAAAGCTGCAGTAGTGCATCGGAATCTAATACTAATCTCCCAGGAAACGCTCAATGCAAACCACAAACAATGAGAAGATTGACTCTTCTTGTACTCAAATCGGCATTCTGCCTTTTGTATTTAATCCCGACGCAATATCTGTGTTTCGTCGTCAATGTGAAGGTCCAAGGCATGGAGTAAAGCTGCAGTAGTGCATCGGAATCTAATACTGATCTCAAAGGAAACGCGCAAAGCAAACCACAAACAATGAGAAGATTTCCTCTTCTTGTACTTAAGGCGGCATTGTGCCTTTTGTATTAAATCCCGACGCAACTTCTGAGTTTCATCGTCAATGCGATGGTCAAAGGGATGGAGTAAAGCTGCAGTAGTGCATCGGAATCTAATACTGATCTCCCAGGAAACGCTCAAAACCAACCACAAACAATGAGAAGATTAACTCTTCTTGTACTTAAGTCGGCATTGTGCCTTTTGTATTAAATCCCGACGCAATTTCTTTGTTTCATCGTCAATGTGAAGTTCCAAGGGATAGAGTAAAGCTGTAGTAGTGCATCAGAATCGAATACTGATCTCCCAGGAAACGCTTAAAGCAAACCACAAACAATTAGAAGAGTGAATCTTCTTGTACTCAAGTCGGCATTGTGGCTTTTGTATTAAATCCCGACGCAATTGCTGTGTTTCATCGTCAATGTGAAAGTCCAAGGGATGGAGTTAAGCTGCAGTAGTGCATCGGAAACTAATACTGATCTCCCAGGTAACGCACAAAGCAAACCACAAACAACGAGAAGATTTACTCTTCTTATACTTAAGTCGGCATTGTGCCTTTTGTATTGAAACCTGGCATTATTTCTGTGTTTCATCGTCAATGTGAACGCCAAAGGGATAGAGTAAAGCTGCAGTAGTGCATCGGAATCTAATACTGATCACCCAGGAAACGCTGAAAGCAAACCACAAACAATGAGAAGATTTACTCCTCTTGTACTAAAGTCGGCATTGTGCCTTTCGTATTAAATCCCGAAGCAATTTCTGTGTTTCATCGTCAATGTGAAGGTCCAAGGAAAAGAGAAAAGCTGCAGTAGTGCATCGGAATCAAATACTGATCTACCAGGAAACGCTCCTAGCAAACCACAAACAATGAGAGGATTTTATCTTCCTGTACTGAGGTCGGTATTGTGCCTTTTGTATTAAATCCCGACGCAATTTCTGTGTTAGATCGCCAATGTGAAGGTAATAGGAATAGAGTAAACCTGCAGTAGTGCATCGGAATCTAATACTGATCTCACAAGAAACGTTCAAAGTAAACCACAAACAATGAGAAGCTTTACTCCTCTTGTACTTAAGTCGGCATTCAGCATTTTTTTTTAAATCCCAACGCAATTTCTGTGTTTCATCGTCAATGGGAAGGTCCAAGGCATGGAGTAAAGCTGCAGTAGTGCATCGGAATCTAATACTGACCTCCCAGGAAACGCTCAAAGCAAACCACAAACCATGTGTAGATTTACACTTCTTCTATTTTAGTCGGGATTTAATACAAAAGGCTCTTTAGTATTAAATCCCGATGCAATATCTGTGTTTCATCGTCAATGTGAAGGTCCAAGGGATAGAGTAACGCTGCAGTAGTGCATCGGAAGCTAATACTGATCTCCCAGGAATCTCTCAAAGCAAACCACAAACAATGAGAAGATTTACTCATCTTGTACCTCAGTCGGCATTGTGATTTTTGTATTAAATCCGGACGCAATTTCTGTGTTTCATCGTCAATGTGAAGGTCCAAGGGATAGAGTAAAGCTCCAGTAGTGCATCGGATTCTAATACTGATCTCTCAATAAACACTCAAAGCAAACCACAAACAATGAGAATATTTACTCTTCTTGTACTTAAGTCGGCATTATGCATTTTGTATGAAATCCCGACGCATTTTCCGTGTTTCATTGTCAAAGTGAAGGTCCAAGGCATGGAGTAAAGCTGCAGTAGTGCATCGGAATGTAATACTGATCTCCCAGCAACGCTCAAAGCAAACCACAAGCAATGAGAAGATTTACTCTTCTTGTACTTAAGTCGGCATTATGCCTTTTGTATGAAATCCCGACGCAATTTCCGTGTTTCATTGTCAAAGTGAAGGTCCAAGGCATAGAGTAAAGCTGCATTAGTGCATCGGAATCTGATACTGATCACTCAGGAAACGCTCAAAGCAAACCACAATCAATGTGAAGATTTATTCCTCTTGTACTGAAGTCGGCATTGTGCACTTTGTCTTAAATCCCGACGCAATTCCTGCATTTAACCGTCAATGTGTTGGTCCAAAGGGTACAGTAAAGCTGCAGTAGTGCATCGGATTCTAATGCTGATTTCCCAGGAAACGTTCAAAGCAAACCACAGACAATGAGAAGATTCACTATTCTTGTACTTGAGTTGGCATTGTGCATATATTATTGAATCCCGTAGACATTTCTGTGTTTCGTCGTCAATGTGAAGGTCCAAGGAATAGAGTAAAGCTGCAGTGGTGCATCGCAATCTACTACTGATCTCCCAGGAAACGCTCAAAGCAAACCACAAACAATGAGGAGATTTACTCTTCTTGTACTTCAGACTGCATTATGCCTTTATTATTAAATCCCGACGCAATATCTGTGATTCATCGTCAATGTGAATGTCCAAGGCATAGAGTAAAGCTGCAGTAGTGCATCGGAATCTAATACAGATCTGTCAGGAAACGCTCAAAGCAAACCAAAAACAATGAGACGATTTACTCCTCTTGTACTTAAGTCGGCGTCGTACGTTCGTATGAAATCCCGACGCAAATTTTTGTGCTTCATCGACAATGTGAAGGTCCAAGTGATAGAGTAAAGCTGCTGTTGTGCATCGGAATCTAATACTGATCTCAAAGGAAACGCGCAAAGCAAACCACAAACAATGAGAAGATTTACTCTTCTTGTACTTAAGGCGGCATTGTGCCTTTTGTATTAAATCCCGACGCAACTTCTGAGTTTCATCGTCAATGCAATGGTCAAAGGGATGGAGTAAAGCTGCAGTAGTGCATCGGAATCTAATACTGATCTCCCAGGAAACGCTCAAAACCAACCACAAACAATGAGAAGATTAACTCTTCTTGTACTTAAGTCGGCATTGTGCCTTTTGTATTAAATCCCGACGCAATTTCTTTGTTTCATCGTCAATGTGAAGTTCCAAGGGATAGAGTAAAGCTGTAGTAGTGCATCAGAATCGAATACTGATCTCCCAGGAAACGCTTACAGCAAACCACAAACAATTAGAAGCGTGAATCTTCTTGTACTCAAGTCGGCATTGTGGCTTTTGTATTAAATCCCGACGCAATTGCTGTGTTTCATCGTCAATGTGAAAGTCCAAGGGATGGAGTAAAGCTGCTGTAGTGCATCGGAAACTAATACTGATCTCCCAGGTAACGCACAAAGCAAACCACAAACAACGAGAAGATTCACTCTTCTTATACTTAAGTCGGCATTGTGCCTTTTGTATTGAAACCTAACATTATATCTGTGTTTCATCGTCAATGTGAACGCCAAAGGGATAGAGTAAAGCTGCAGTAGTGCATCGGAATCTAATACTGATCACCCAGGAAACGCTGAAAGCAAACCACAAACAATGAGAAGATTTACTCCTCTTGTACTAAAGTCGGCATTGTGCCTTTCGTATTAAATCCCGAAGCAATTTCTGTGTTTCATCGTCAATGTGAAGGTCCAAGGAAAAGAGAAAAGCTGCAGTAGCGCATCGGAATCAAATACTGATCTACCAGGAAACGCTCCTAGCAAACCACAAACAATGAGAGGATTTTATCTTCCTGTACTGAGGTCGGTATTGTGCCTTTTGTATTAAATTCCGACGCAATTTCTGTGTTAGATCGCCAATGTGAAGGTAATAGGAATAGAGTAAATCTGCAGTGTGCATCGGAATCTAATACTGATCTCACAAGAAACGTTCAAAGTAAACCACAAACAATGAGAAGCTTTACTCCTCTTGTACTTAAGTCGGCATTCAGCATTTTTTTTTAAATCCCAACGCAATTTCTGTGTTTCATCGTCAATGTGAAGGACTAGGTATGTAGTCAAGCTGCAGTAGTGCATCGGAATCTAATACTGATCTCCCAGGAACGCTTAAAGCAAATCAAAAACAATGAGAAGATTTACTCCTCTTCTACTTAACTCGGCATTGTGCCTTTTGTATGAAATGCCGACGCGATTTCTGTATTTCATCGTCAGTGTGAAAGGCCAAGGGATAGAGTAAAGCTGCAGTAGTGCATCGGAATGTAATACTGATCACCCAGCAAACGCTCAAAGCAAAGCACAAACATTGAGAAGATTTACTCTCCTTGTACTTCAGTCGGCATTGCTCCTTTTGTATTAAAACCTGACGGAATTTCTGTGTTTTATCGTGAATGTAAAGGTCCAAGGGATAGAGTGAAGCTGTATTAGTGGATCGGAATCTAATACTGATCACCCAGGAAACGCTCAAAGCAAACCACAAACAATGTGAAGATGTACTCCCCTTGTACTGAAGTCGGCAATGTGCCTTTTGTATTAAATCTAGACGCAATTTCTGTATTTCATCGTCAATGTGACGGTCCAACAGATAGAGTAAAGCTGCTGTAGTGCATCGGAATCTAATACTGATCTCCCAGGTAACGCTCAAATCAAACCTCAAACAATGAGAAAAATTACTTTTCTTGTACTTTCGGTCATTGTGCCTTTTGTATTACACCCCAATGCAATTTCTGTGTTCCATCGTAAATGTGAAGGTCAAACAGATAGAGTAAAGCTGCAGTAGTGCATTGATATCTAATACTGGTCTTCCAGGAAACGATCAAAGCAAACCACAAACAATGAGCAGATTTACAGTTCTTGTACTTCAGAAGGCATTATGCCTTTTTTATTAAATTCCGACGCAATATCTGTGATTCATCGTCAATGTGAAGGTCCAAGGGATAGAGTAAAGCTGCAGTAGTGCATCGGAAAATAATACTGATCATGCAGCGAACTGTAAACGCAAACCACTGACAATGAGAAGATTTACTCATCTTGTACCCATGCCTGCATTGTGCCATTTCTATTAATTACCGACGCAATTTCAGTGTTTCATCGTCAATGTGAAGCTCCAGCAGATAGAGTAAAGCTGCAGTAGTGCATCGGAAGCCAATACTGATCTCCCAGGAAACTCTCAAAGCAAACCACAAACAACGAGAAGATTTACTCATCTTGTACCTAAGTCGGCATTGTGCCTTTTGTACTAAATCCGGACCCAATTTCTGTGTTTCATCGTCAATGTGAAGGTCCTAGGTATAGAGTAAAGCTGCGGTAGTGCATTGAAATCTAATACTGATCTCCCAGGAAACGCTCAAAGCAAACCAAAAACAATGAGAAGATTTACTCCCCTTGTACCTAAGTCGGCATTGTACCGTTTGATTTAAATCCCGACGCCATGTATGTGTTTCATCGACAATGTGAAGGTCCAAGTGATAGAGTAAAGCTGCTGTAGTTTATCGGAATGTAATACTGATATCCCAGCAATCGCTCAAAGCAAGCCACAAACAATGAGGAGATTTCTTCTTCTGGTACTTAAGTCGGCATTATGCCTTTTGTATTAAGTCCCTACGCAATTTCTGTGTTTCATCGTCAAAGTGAAGGTGCAAGGGATAGGGTAACGCTGCATTAGTGCGTCGGAATCTAATACTGATCGCCCAGGAAACGCCCAAAGCAAACCACAAACAATGCGAAGTTCTACACCTCTTGTACTGTAGTCGGCATTGTGCCTTTTGTCCTAAATCCCGACGCAATTTCTGTATTTCATTGTCAATGTGATGGTCCAAGGGTAACAGTAAAGCTGCAGTAGTGCATCTGAATCTAATACTGATTTCCCAGGAAACGTTCAAAGCAAACCACAAACAGTGAGAATATTCACTCTTCTTGTACTTAAGTCGGCATTGTGCATATTTTATTTAATCCCGACGAAATTACTGTGTTTCATCGTCAATGTGAAGGTCCAAGGGATAGAGTAAACCTGCAGTAGTGCATCGAAATCTAATACTGATCTCCCAGGTAACGCTCAAATCAAACCACAAACAATGAGAAGATTTACATTTCTTGTACTTAAGTCGGCATTGTGCCTTTTGTATTAAACCCCTATGATATTTCTGTGTACAAACCATGAGAAGATTTACACTTGTTGTACTTAAGTTGGCATTATGCCTTTTGTATTAAATCCCGAAGCAATTTCTATGTTTCATCGTCAATGTGAATTTCCAATGGATAGAGTAAGGCTGCAGTAGTGCAACGGAATCTAATACTGATCTCCCAGGCAACGCTCAAAGCAGACCACAAACAATGAGAAGATATACTCTTCTTGTACTTAAGACGGCATTGTGCCTTTTGTATTAAATCCCGACGCAACTTCTGAGTTTCATCGTCAATGCGAAGGTCAAAGGATAGAGTAAAGCTGCAGTACTGCATCGGAATCTAATACTGATCTCCCAGGAAACGCTCAAAGCCAACCACAAACAATGAGAAGATTAACTCTTATTGTACTTAAGTCGGCATTGTGCCTTTTGTATTAAATCCCGACGCAATGTCTTTGTTTCACCGTCAATGTGAAGTTCCAAGGGATAGAGTAAAGCTGTAGTAGTGCATCGGAATCGAATACTGATCTCCCAGGATATGCTTAAAGCAAACCACAAACAATTAGAAGAGTGACTCTTCTTGTACTCAAGTCGGCATTGTGCCTTTTGTATTAAATCCCGACGCAATTGCTGTGTTTCATCTTCAATGTGAAAGTCCAAGGGATGGAGTAAAGCTGCAGTAGTGCATCGGAAACTAATACTGATCTCCCATGTAACGCTCAAAGCAAACCACAAACAACGGGAAGATTTACACTTCTTATACTTAAGTCGGCATTGTGCCATTTGTATTGAAACCTGACGCTATTTCTGTGTTTCATCGTCAATGTGAACGCCAAAGGGATAGAGTAAAGCTGCAGTAGTGCATCGGAATCTAATACTGATCACCCAGGAAACGCTGAAAGCAAACCACAAACAATGAGAAGATTTACTCCTATTGTACTAAAGTCGGCATTGTGCCTTTCGTATTAAATCCCGAAGCTATTTCTGTGTTTCATCGTCAATGTGAAGGTCCAAGGAAACGAGAAAAGCTGCAGTAGTGCATCGGAATCAAATACTGATCTACCTGGAAACGTTCCTAGCAAACCACAAACAATGAGAGGATTTTATCATCCTGTACTGAAGTCGGTATTGTGCCTTTTGTATTAAATCCCGACGCAATTTCTGTGTTTGATTGCCAATGTGAAGGTCCTAGGAATAAAGTAAATCTGCAGTAGTGGATCGGAATCTAATACTGATCTCACAAGAAACGTTCAAAGCATACCACAAACTATGAGAAGCTTTACTCCTCTTGTACTTAAGTCGGCATTCTGCATTTTTTATTAAATCCCAACGCAATTTCTGTGTCTCATCGTCAATGTGAAGGACTAGGTATGGAGTAAAGTTGCAGTAGTGCATCGGAATCTAATACTGATCTCCCAGGAACGCTTAAAGCAAATCAAAAACAATGAGAAGATTTACTCCTCTTGTACCTTAGTCGGCATTGTGCTATTTGTATAATATCGCGACGCAATTTCTGTATTTCATCGTCAGTGTGAAAGGCCAAGGGATAGAGTAAAGCTGCAGTAGTGCATCGGAATGTAATACTGATCACCCAGCAAACGCTCAAAGCAGACCGCAAACAATGAGAAGATTAACTGTTCTTGTACTTAAGTCGGCATTATGCCTTATGTATTAAATCCCGACTTAATTCCTGTGTTTCATCGTCAATGTGAAGGTCCAAGACATAAGTAAAACTGCTGTAGTGCATCGGACAATAATACTGATCTCCCAGGAAACGCTCAAAGCAAAGCACAAACATTGAGAAGATTTACTCTCCTTGTACTTCAGTCGGCATTGCGCCTTTTGTATTAAAACCTGACGGAATTTCTGTGTTTCATCGTGAATGTGAAGGTCCAAGGGATAGAGTAAAGCTGCATTAGTGGATCGGAATCTAATACTGATCACCCAGGAATCGCTCAAAGCAAACCACAAATAATGAGAGGATTTACTCATCTTGTACCTAAGTCGGCATTGTGCCTTTTGTATTAAATCCGGACGCAATTTCTGTGTTTCATCGTCAATGTGATGGTCCAAGAGATAGAGTAAAGCTGCAGTAGTGCATCGGAATCTAATACTGATCTCTCAGAAAACGATCAAAGCAAACCACATACAATGAGAATATTTACTCTTCTTGTATTTAAGTCGGCATTGTGCCTTTTGTATTATATCCCGACGAATTTTCTGTGTTTCATTGTTAATGTGAACGTCAAAGGGATAAAGTAACGCTGCAGTAATGTATCGGAATCTAATACTGATCTCCCAGGAAACGCTCAAAGCAAACCAAAAACAATGAGAAGATTTACTCCCCTTGTACCTAAGTCAGGATTGTACCGTTTGTATTAAATCCCGACGCAATTTATGTGTTTCATCGACAATGTGAAGGCCCAAGGGATAGAGTAAGCCTGCAGTAGTGCATCGGAATCTAATACTGATCTCCCAGGTAACGCTCAAATTAAACCACAAACAATGAGAAGATCTACTTTTCCTGTAATTAAGTCGGCATTGTGCATTTTGTATTAAACCCCTATGCAATTTCTGTGTACGAACAATGAGAAGATTAACACTTCTTGTACTTAAGTTGGAATCATGTATATTGTATTAAATCCCGACGCAATTTCTATGTTTCATCGTCTATGTGAATTTCCAATGGCTAGAGTAAGGCTGCAGTGGTGAATCGGAATCTAATACTGATCTCCCAGGCAACGCTCAAAGCAGACCACAAACAAAGAGAAGATATACTCTTCTTGTACTTAAGACGGCATTGAGCCTTTTGTATTAAATCCCGACGCAACTTCTGAGTTTCATCGTCAATGCGAAGGTCAAAGGATAGAGTAAAGCTGCAGTAGTGCATCGAAATCTAATACTGATCTCCCAGGAAACGCTCAAAGCAATCCACAAAAAATGAGAAGATTGACTCTTCTTGTACTCAAATCGGCATCCTGCCTTTTGTATTTAATCCCGACGCAATATCTGTGTTTCGTCGTCAATGTGAAGGTCCAAGGCATGCAGTAAAGCTGCAGTAGTGCATCGGAATCTAATACTGATCACCCAGGAAACGCGCAAAGCAAACCACAAACAATGAGAAGATTTACTCTTCTTGTACTTAAGGCGGCATTGTGCCTTTTGTATTGAATCCTGACGCAACTTCTGAGTTTCATCGTCAATGCGAAGGTCAAAGGGATGGAGTAAATCTGCACTAGTGCATCGGAATCAAATACTGATCTCCCAGGAAACGCTCAAAGCCAACCACAAACAATGAGAAGATTAACTCTTCTTGTACTTAAGTCGGCATTATGCATTTTGTATGAAATCCCGACGCATTTTCCGTGTTTCATTGTCAAAGTGAAGGTCCAAGGCATGGAGTAAAGCTGCAGTAGTGCATCGGAATGTAATACTGATCTCCCAGCAACGCTCAAAGCAAACCACAAGCAATGAGAAGATTTACTCTTCTTGTACTTAAGTCGGCATTATGCCTTTTGTATGAAATCCCGACGCAATTTCCGTGTTTCATTGTCAAAGTGAAGGTCCAAGGCATAGAGTAAAGCTGCATTAGTGCATCGGAATCTGATACTGATCACTCAGGAAACGCTCAAAGCTAACCACAATCAATGTGAAGATTTATTCCTCTTGTACTGAAGTCGGCATTGTGCACTTTGTCTTAAATCCCGACGCAATTCCTGCATTTCACCGTCAATGTGTTGGTCCAAAGGGTACAGTAAAGCTGCAGTAGTGCATCGGATTCTAATGCTGATTTCCCAGGAAACGTTCAAAGCAAACCACAGACAATGAGAAGATTCACTATTCTTGTACTTGAGTTGGCATTGTGCATATATTATTGAATCCCGTAGACATTTCTGTGTTTCGTCGTCAATGTGAAGGTCCAAGGAATAGAGTAAAGCTGCAGTGGTGCATCGCAATCTACTACTGATCTCCCAGGAAACGCTCAAAGCAAACCACAAACAATGAGGAGATTTACTCTTCTTGTACTTCAGACTGCATTATGCCTTTATTATTAAATCCCGACGCAATATCTGTGATTCATCGTCAATGTGAATGTCCAAGGCATAGAGTAAAGCTGCAGTAGTGCATCGGAATCTAATACAGATCTGTCAGGAAACGCTCAAAGCAAACCAAAAACAATGAGACGATTTACTCCTCTTGTACTTAAGTCGGCGTCGTACGTTCGTATGAAATCCCGACGCAAATTTTTGTGCTTCATCGACAATGTGAAGGTCCAAGTGATAGAGTAAAGCTGCTGTTGTGCATCGGAATCTAATACTGATCTCCCAGCAAACGCTCGAAGCAAACCACAAACAATGAGGATATTTACTCTTCTTGTACTTAAGTCGGCAATATGCCTTTTGTATTAATGCCCGACGCAATTTCTGTATTTCATCGTCAATGTGATGGTCCAAGGGATACAGTAAAGCTGCAGTAGTGCACCAGAATCTAATACTGATTTCACAGGAAACGTTCAAAGCAAACCACAAACAATGAGAAGATTCACTCTTCTTGTACTTAAGTTGGCATTATGCCTTTTGTATTAAATCCCGACGCAATTTCTACGTTTCATCCTCAATGTGAATTTTCAAGGGATAGAGTAAAGCTGCAGTAGTGCATCGGAATCTAATACTAATCTCCCAGGAAACGTTCAATGCAAACCACAAACAATGAGAAGATTGACTCTTCTTGTACTGAAATCGGCATTCTGCCTTTTGTATTTAATCCCGACGCAATATCTGTGTTTCGTCGTCAATGTGAAGGTCCAAGGCATGGAGTAAAGCTGCAGTAGTGCATCAAAATCTAATACTGATCTCAAAGGAAACGCGCAAAGCAAACCACAAGCAATGAGAAGATTTACTCTTCTTGTACTTAAGGCGGCATTGTGCCTTTTGTATTAAATCCCGACGCCACTTCTGAGTTTCATCGTCAATGCGATGGTCAAAGGGATGGAGTAAAGCTGCAGTAGTGCATCGGAATCTAATACTGATCTCCCAGGAAAAGCTTAAAACCAACCACAAACAATGAGAAGATTAACTCTTCTTGTACTTAAGTCGGCATTGTGCCTTTTGTATTACATCCCGACGCAATTTCTTTGTTTCATCGTCAATGTGAAGTTCCAAGGGATAGAGTAAAGCTGTAGTAGTGCATCAGAATCGAATACTGATCTCCCAGGAAACGCTTAAAGCAAACCACAAACAATTAGAAGAGTGAATCTTCTTGTACTCAAGTCATCATTGTGGCCTTTGTATTAAATCCCGACGCAATTGCTGTGTTTCATCGTCAATGTGAAAGTCCAAGGGATGGAGTAAAGCTGCAGTAGTGCATCGGAAACTAATACTGATCTCCCAGGTAACGCACAAAGCAAACCACAAACAACGAGAAGATTTACTCTTCTTATACTTAAGTCGGCATTGTGCCTTTTGTAATGAAACCTGACATTACTTCTGTGTTTCATCGTCAATGTGAACGACAAAGGGATAGAGTAAAGCTGCAGTAGTGCATCGGAATCTAATACTGATCACCCAGGAAACGCTGAAAGCAAACCACAAACAATGAGAAGATTTACTCCTCTTGTACTAAAGTCGGCATTGTGCCTTTCGTATTAAATCCCGAAGCAATTTCTGTGTTTCATCGTCAATGTGAAGGTCCAAGGAAAAGAGAAAAGGTGCAGTAGTGCATCGGAATCAAATACTGATCTACCAGGAAACGCTCCTAGCAAACCACAAACAATGAGAGGATTTTATCTTCCTGTACTGAGGTCGGTATTGTGCCTTTTGTATTAAATCCCGACGCAATTTCTGTGTTAGATCGCCAATGTGAAGGTAATAGGAATAGAGTAAATCTGCAGTAGTGCATCGGAATCTAATACTGATCTCACAAGAAACGTTCAAAGTAAACCACAAACAATGAGAAGCTTTACTCCTCTTGTACTGAAGTCGGCATTCAGCATTTTTTTTTTGAATCCCAACGCAATTTCTGTGTTTCATCGTCAATGGGAAGGTCCAAGGCATGGAGTAAAGCTGCAGTAGTGCATCGGAATCTAATACTGACCTCCCAGGAAACGCTCAAAGCAAACCACAAACCATGCGTAGATTTACACTTCTTCTATTTTAGTCGGGATTTAATACAAAAGGCTCTTTAGTATTAAATCCCGATGCAATATCTGTGTTTCATCGTTAATGTGAAGGTCCAAGGGATAGAGTAACGCTGCAGTGGTGCATCGGAAGCTAATACTGATCTCCCAGGAAACTCTCAAAGCAAACCACAAACAATGAGAAGATTTACTCATCTTGTACCTCAGTCGGCATTGTGATTTTTGTATTAAATCCGGACGCAATTTCTGTGTTTCATCGTCAATGTGAAGGTCCAAGGGATAGAGTAAAGCTCCAGTAGTGCATCGGATTCTAATACTGATCTCTCAATAAACACTCAAAGCAAACCACAAACAATGAGAATGTTTACTCTTCTTGTACTTAAGTCGGCATTATGCCTTTTGTATGAAATCCCGACGCATTTTCCGTGTTTCATTGTCAAAGTGAAGGTCCAAGGCATAGAGTAAATCTGCAGTAGTGCATCGGAATGTAATACTGATCTCCCAGCAACGCTCAAAGCAAACCACAAGCAATGAGAAGCTTTACTCTTCTTGTACTTAAGTCGGCTTTATGCCTTTTGTATGAAATCCCGACGCAATTTCCGTGTTTCATTGTCAAAGTGAAGGTCCAAGGCATAGAGTAAAGCTGCATTAGTGCATCGGAATCTGATACTGATCACTCAGGGAACGCTCAAAGCAAACCACAATCAATGTGAAGATTTATTCCTCTTGTACTGAAGTCGGCATTGTGCACTTTGTCTTAAATCCCGACGCAATTTCTGCATTTCACCGTCAATGTGTTGGTCCAAAGGGTACAGTAAAGCTGCAGTAGTGCATCGGATTCTAATACTGATTTCCCAGGAAACGTTCAAAGCAAACCACAAACAATGAGAAGATTCACTATTCTTGTACTTGAGTTGGCATTGTGCATATATTATTTAATCCCGTAGACATTTCTGTGTTTCGTCGTCAATGTGAAGGTCCAAGGAATAGAGTAAAGCTGCAGTGGTGCATCGGAATCTAATACTGATCTCCCAGGAAACGCTCAAAGCAAACCGCAAACAATGAGGATATTTACTCTTCTTGTACTTCAGACGGCATTATGCCTTTATTATTAAATCCCGACGCAATATCTGTGATTCATCGTCAATGTGAAGGTCCAAGGCATAGAGTAAAGCTGCAGTAGTGCATCGGAATCTAATACAGATCTGTCAGGAAACGCTCAAAGCAAACCAAAAACAATGAGACGATTTACTCCTCTTGTACTTAAGTCGGCGTCGTACGTTCCTATGTAATCCCGACGCAAATTTTTGTGCTTCATCGACAATGTGAAGGTCCAAGTGATAGAGTAAAGCTGCTGTTGTGCATCGGAATCTAATACTGATCTCAAAGGAAACGCGCAAAGCAAACCACAAACAATGAGAAGATTTACTCTTCTTGTACTTAAGGCGGCATTGTGCCTTTTGTATTAAATCCCGACGCAACTTCTGAGTTTCATCGTCAATGCAATGGTCAAAGGGATGGAGTAAAGCTGCAGTAGTGCATCGGAATCTAATACTGATCTCCCAGGAAACGCTCAAAACCAACCACAAACAATGAGAAGATTAACTCTTCTTGTACTTAAGTCGGCATTGTGCCTTTTGTATTAAATCCCGACGCAATTTCTTTGTTTCATCGTCAATGTGAAGTTCCAAGGGATAGAGTAAAGCTGTAGTAGTGCATCAGAATCGAATACTGATCTCCCAGGAAACGCTTACAGCAAACCACAAACAATTAGAAGCGTGAATCTTCTTGTACTCAAGTCGGCATTGTGGCTTTTGTATTAAATCCCGACGCAATTGCTGTGTTTCATCGTCAATGTGAAAGTCCAAGGGATGGAGTAAAGCTGCAGTAGTGCATCGGAAACTAATACTGATCTCCCAGGTAACGCACAAAGCAAACCACAAACAACGAGAAGATTTACTCTTCTTATACTTAAGTCGGCATTGTGCCTTTTGTATTGAAACCTAACATTATATCTGTGTTTCATCGTCAATGTGAACGCCAAAGGGATAGAGTAAAGCTGCAGTAGTGCATCGGAATCTAATACTGATCACCCAGGAAACGCTGAAAGCAAACCACAAACAATGAGAAGATTTACTCCTCTTGTACTAAAGTCGGCATTGTGCCTTTCGTATTAAATCCCGAAGCAATTTCTGTGTTTCATCGTCAATGTGAAGGTCCAAGGAAAAGAGAAAAGCTGCAGTAGCGCATCGGAATCAAATACTGATCTACCAGGAAACGCTCCTAGCAAACCACAAACAATGAGAGGATTTTATCTTCCTGTACTGAGGTCGGTATTGTGCCTTTTGTATTAAATCCCGACGCAATTTCTGTGTTAGATCGCCAATGTGAAGGTAATAGGAATAGAGTAAATCTGCAGTAGTGCATCGGAATCTAATACTGATCTCACAAGAAACGTTCAAAGTAAACCACAAACAATGAGAAGCTTTACTCCTCTTGTACTTAAGTCGGCATTCAGCATTTTTTTTTAAATCCCAACGCAATTTCTGTGTTTCATCGTCAATGTGAAGGACTAGGTATGTAGTCAAGCTGCAGTAGTGCATCGGAATCTAATACTGATCTCCCAGGAACGCTTAAAGCAAATCAAAAACAATGAGAAGATTTACTCCTCTTCTACTTAACTCGGCATTGTGCCTTTTGTATGAAATGCCGACGCGATTTCTGTATTTCATCGTCAGTGTGAAAGGCCAAGGGATAGAGTAAAGCTGCAGTAGTGCATCGGAATGTAATACTGATCACCCAGCAAACGCTCAAAGCAAAGCACAAACATTGAGAAGATTTACTCTCCTTGTACTTCAGTCGGCATTGCTCCTTTTGTATTAAAACCTGACGGAATTTCTGTGTTTTATCGTGAATGTAAAGGTCCAAGGGATAGAGTGAAGCTGTATTAGTGGATCGGAATCTAATACTGATCACCCAGGAATCGCTCAAAGCAAACCACAAACAATGTGAAGATGTACTCCCCTTGTACTGAAGTCGGCAATGTGCCTTTTGTATTAAATCTAGACGCAATTTCTGTATTTCATCGTCAATGTGACGGTCCAACAGATAGAGTAAAGCTGCTGTAGTGCATCGGAATCTAATACTGATCTCCCAGGGAACGCTCAAATCAAACCTCAAACAATGAGAAAAATTACTTTTCTTGTACTTTCGGTCATTGTGCCTTTTGTATTACACCCCAATGCAATTTCTGTGTTCCATCGTAAATGTGAAGGTCAAACAGATAGAGTAAAGCTGCAGTAGTGCATTGATATCTAATACTGGTCTTCCAGGAAACGCTCAAAGCAAACCACAAACAATGAGCAGATTTACAGTTCTTGTACTTCAGAAGGCATTATGCCTTTTTTATTAAATTCCGACGCAATATCTGTGATTCATCGTCAATGTGAAGGTCCAAGGGATAGAGTAAAGCTGCAGTAGTGCATCGGAAAATAATACTGATCATGCAGCGAACTGTAAACGCAAACCACTGACAATGAGAAGATTTACTCATCTTGTACCCATGCCTGCATTGTGCCATTTCTATTAATTACCGACGCAATTTCAGTGTTTCATCGTCAATGTGAAGCTCCAGCAGATAGAGTAAAGCTGCAGTAGTGCATCGGAAGCCAATACTGATCTCCCAGGAAACTCTCAAAGCAAACCACAAACAACGAGAAGATTTACTCATCTTGTACCTAAGTCGGCATTGTGCCTTTTGTACTAAATCCGGACCCAATTTCTGTGTTTCATCGTCAATGTGAAGGTCCTAGGTATAGAGTAAAGCTGCGGTAGTGCATTGAAATCTAATACTGATCTCCCAGGAAACGCTCAAAGCAAACCAAAAACAATGAGAAGATTTACTCCCCTTGTACCTAAGTCGGCATTGTACCGTTTGATTTAAATCCCGACGCCATGTATGTGTTTCATCGACAATGTGAAGGTCCAAGTGATAGAGTAAAGCTGCTGTAGTTTATCGGAATGTAATACTGATATCCCAGCAATCGCTCAAAGCAAGCCACAAACAATGAGGAGATTTCTTCTTCTGGTACTTAAGTCGGCATTATGCCTTTTGTATTAAGTCCCTACGCAATTTCTGTGTTTCATCGTCAAAGTGAAGGTGCAAGGGATAGGGTAACGCTGCATTAGTGCGTCGGAATCTAATACTGATCGCCCAGGAAACGCCCAAAGCAAACCACAAACAATGCGAAGTTCTACACCTCTTGTACTGTAGTCGGCATTGTGCCTTTTGTCCTAAATCCCGACGCAATTTCTGTATTTCATTGTCAATGTGATGGTCCAAGGGTAACAGTAAAGCTGCAGTAGTGCATCTGAATCTAATACTGATTTCCCAGGAAACGTTCAAAGCAAACCACAAACAGTGAGAATATTCACTCTTCTTGTACTTAAGTCGGCATTGTGCATATTTTATTTAATCCCGACGAAATTACTGTGTTTCATCGTCAATGTGAAGGTCCAAGGGATAGAGTAAACCTGCAGTAGTGCATCGAAATCTAATACTGATCTCCCAGGTAACGCTCAAATCAAACCACAAACAATGAGAAGATTTACATTTCTTGTACTTAAGTCGGCATTGTGCCTTTTGTATTAAACCCCTATGATATTTCTGTGTACAAACCATGAGAAGATTTACACTTGTTGTACTTAAGTTGGCATTATGCCTTTTGTATTAAATCCCGAAGCAATTTCTATGTTTCATCGTCAATGTGAATTTCCAATGGATAGAGTAAGGCTGCAGTAGTGCAACGGAATCTAATACTGATCTCCCAGGCAACGCTCAAAGCAGACCACAAACAATGAGAAGATATACTCTTCTTGTACTTAAGACGGCATTGTGCCTTTTGTATTAAATCCCGACGCAACTTCTGAGTTTCATCGTCAATGCGAAGGTCAAAGGATAGAGTAAAGCTGCAGTACTGCATCGGAATCTAATACTGATCTCCCAGGAAACGCTCAAAGCCAACCACAAACAATGAGAAGATTAACTCTTATTGTACTTAAGTCGGCATTGTGCCTTTTGTATTAAATCCCGACGCAATGTCTTTGTTTCACCGTCAATGTGAAGTTCCAAGGGATAGAGTAAAGCTGTAGTAGTGCATCGGAATCGAATACTGATCTCCCAGGATATGCTTAAAGCAAACCACAAACAATTAGAAGAGTGACTCTTCTTGTACTCAAGTCGGCATTGTGCCTTTTGTATTAAATCCCGACGCAATTGCTGTGTTTCATCTTCAATGTGAAAGTCCAAGGGATGGAGTAAAGCTGCAGTAGTGCATCGGAAACTAATACTGATCTCCCATGTAACGCTCAAAGCAAACCACAAACAACGGGAAGATTTACACTTCTTATACTTAAGTCGGCATTGTGCCATTTGTATTGAAACCTGACGCTATTTCTGTGTTTCATCGTCAATGTGAACGCCAAAGGGATAGAGTAAAGCTGCAGTAGTGCATCGGAATCTAATACTGATCACCCAGGAAACGCTGAAAGCAAACCACAAACAATGAGAAGATTTACTCCTATTGTACTAAAGTCGGCATTGTGCCTTTCGTATTAAATCCCGAAGCTATTTCTGTGTTTCATCGTCAATGTGAAGGTCCAAGGAAACGAGAAAAGCTGCAGTAGTGCATCGGAATCAAATACTGATCTACCTGGAAACGTTCCTAGCAAACCACAAACAATGAGAGGATTTTATCATCCTGTACTGAAGTCGGTATTGTGCCTTTTGTATTAAATCCCGACGCAATTTCTGTGTTTGATTGCCAATGTGAAGGTCCTAGGAATAAAGTAAATCTGCAGTAGTGGATCGGAATCTAATACTGATCTCACAAGAAACGTTCAAAGCATACCACAAACTATGAGAAGCTTTACTCCTCTTGTACTTAAGTCGGCATTCTGCATTTTTTATTAAATCCCAACGCAATTTCTGTGTCTCATCGTCAATGTGAAGGACTAGGTATGGAGTAAAGTTGCAGTAGTGCATCGGAATCTAATACTGATCTCCCAGGAACGCTTAAAGCAAATCAAAAACAATGAGAAGATTTACTCCTCTTGTACCTTAGTCGGCATTGTGCTATTTGTATAATATCGCGACGCAATTTCTGTATTTCATCGTCAGTGTGAAAGGCCAAGGGATAGAGTAAAGCTGCAGTAGTGCATCGGAATGTAATACTGATCACCCAGCAAACGCTCAAAGCAGACCGCAAACAATGAGAAGATTAACTGTTCTTGTACTTAAGTCGGCATTATGCCTTATGTATTAAATCCCGACTTAATTCCTGTGTTTCATCGTCAATGTGAAGGTCCAAGACATAAGTAAAACTGCTGTAGTGCATCGGACAATAATACTGATCTCCCAGGAAACGCTCAAAGCAAAGCACAAACATTGAGAAGATTTACTCTCCTTGTACTTCAGTCGGCATTGCGCCTTTTGTATTAAAACCTGACGGAATTTCTGTGTTTCATCGTGAATGTGAAGGTCCAAGGGATAGAGTAAAGCTGCATTAGTGGATCGGAATCTAATACTGATCACCCAGGAATCGCTCAAAGCAAACCACAAATAATGAGAGGATTTACTCATCTTGTACCTAAGTCGGCATTGTGCCTTTTGTATTAAATCCGGACGCAATTTCTGTGTTTCATCGTCAATGTGATGGTCCAAGAGATAGAGTAAAGCTGCAGTAGTGCATCGGAATCTAATACTGATCTCTCAGAAAACGATCAAAGCAAACCACATACAATGAGAATATTTACTCTTCTTGTATTTAAGTCGGCATTGTGCCTTTTGTATTATATCCCGACGAATTTTCTGTGTTTCATTGTTAATGTGAACGTCAAAGGGATAAAGTAACGCTGCAGTAATGTATCGGAATCTAATACTGATCTCCCAGGAAACGCTCAAAGCAAACCAAAAACAATGAGAAGATTTACTCCCCTTGTACCTAAGTCGGGATTTTACCGTTTGTATTAAATCCCGACGCAATATATGTGTTTCATCGACAATGTGAAGGCCCAAGGGATAGAGTAAGCCTGCAGTAGTGCATCGGAATCTAATACTGATCTCCCAGGTAACGCTCAAATTAAACCACAAACAAAGAGAAGATCTACTTTTCCTGTAATTAAGTCGGCATTGTGCATTTTGTATTAAACCCCTATGCAATTTCTGTGTACGAACAATGAGAAGATTAACACTTCTTGTACTTAAGTTGGAATCATGTATATTGTATTAAATCCCGACGCAATTTCTATGTTTCATCGTCTATGTGAATTTCCAATGGATAGAGTAAGGCTGCAGTGGTGAATCGGAATCTAATACTGATCTCCCAGGCAACGCTCAAAGCAGACCACAAACAATGAGAAGATATACTCTTCTTGTACTTAAGACGGCATTGAGCCTTTTGTATTAAATCCCGACGCAACTTCTGAGTTTCATCGTCAATGCGAAGGTCAAAGGATAGAGTAAAGCTGCAGTAGTGCATCGAAATCTAATACTGATCTCCCAGGAAACGCTCAAAGCAATCCACAAAAAATGAGAAGATTGACTCTTCTTGTACTCAAATCGGCATCCTGCCTTTTGTATTTAATCCCGACGCAATATCTGTGTTTCGTCGTCAATGTGAAGGTCCAAGGCATGCAGTAAAGCTGCAGTAGTGCATCGGAATCTAATACTGATCACCCAGGAAACGCGCAAAGCAAACCACAAACAATGAGAAGATTTACTCTTCTTGTACTTAAGGCGGCATTGTGCCTTTTGTATTGAATCCTGACGCAACTTCTGAGTTTCATCGTCAATGCGAAGGTCAAAGGGATGGAGTAAATCTGCACTAGTGCATCGGAATCAAATACTGATCTCCCAGGAAACGCTCAAAGCCAACCACAAACAATGAGAAGATTAACTCTTCTTGTACTTAAGTTGGCATTGTGCCTTTTGTATTAAATCCCGACGCAATTTCTTTGTTTCATCGTCAATGTGAAGTTCCAAGGGATAGAGTAAAGCTGTAGTAGTGCATCGGAATAGAATACTGATCTCCCAGGATACGCTTAAAGCAAACCACAAACAATTAGAAGAGTGACTCTTCTTTTACTCAAGTCGGCATTGTGGCTTTTGTATTAAATCCCGACGCAATTGCTGTGTTTCATCGTCAATGTGAAAGTCCAAGGGATGGAGTAAAGCTGCAGTAGTGCATCGGAAACTAATACTGATCTCCCAGGTAACGCTCAAAGCAAACCACAAACAACGAGAATATTTACTCTTATTATACTTAAGTCGGCATTGTGCGTTTTGTATTGAAACCTGACGCTATTTCTGTGTTTCATCGTCAATGTGAACGATAAAGGGGTAGAGTAAAGCTGCAGTAGTGCATCGGAATCTAATACTGATCAACCAGGAAACGCTGAAAGCAAACCACAAACAATGAGAAGATTTACTCCTCTTGTACTAAAGTCGGCATTGTGCCTTTCGTATTAAATCCCGAAGCAATTTCTGTGTTTCATCGTCAATGTGAAGGTCCAAGGAAAAGAGAAAAGCTGCAGTAGTGCATCGGAATCAAATACTGATCTCCCAGGCAACGCTCAAAGCAGACCACAAACAATGAGAGGATATACTCTTCTTGTACTTAAGACGGCATTAAGCCTTTTGTATTAAATCCCGACGCATCATCTGAGTTTCATCGTCAATGCGAAGGTCAAAGGATAGAGTAAAGCTGCAGTAGTGCATCGGATTCTAATACTGTTCTCCCAGGTAACGCTCAAAGCAATCCACAAACAATGAGAAGATTGACTCTTCTTTTACTCAAATCGGCATCCTGCCTTTTGTATTTAGTCCCGACGCAATATCTGTGTTTCGTCGTCAATGTGAAGGTCCAAGGCATGCAGTAAAGCAGCAGTAGTGCATGGGAATCTAATACTGATCTCCCAGGTAACGCTCAAAGCAAACCACAAACAACGAGAAGATTTACTCTTATTATACTTAAGTCGGCATTGTGCGTTTTGTATTGAAACCTGACGCTATTTCTGTGTTTCATCGGCAATGTGAACGATAAAGGGGTAGAGTAAAGCTGCAGTAGTGCATCGGAATCTAATACTGATCACCCAGGAAACGCTGAAAGCAAACCACAAACAATGAGAAGATTTACTCCTCTTGTACTAAAGTCGGCATTGTGCCTTTCGTATTAAATCCCGAAGCAATTTCTGTGTTTCATCGTCAATGTGAAGGTCCAAGGAAAAGAGAAAAGCTGCAGTAGTGCATCGGAATCAAATACTGATCTCCCAGTCAACGCTCAAAGCAGACCACAAACAATGAGAGGATATACTCTTCTTGTACTTAAGACTGCATTGTGCCTTTTGTATTAAATCCCGAAGCATCATCTGAGTTTCATCGTCAATGCGAAGGTCAAAGGATAGAGTAAAGTTGCAGTAGTGCATCGGAATCTAATACTGATCTCCCAGGAAACGCTCAAAGCAATCCACAAACAATGAGAAGATTGACTCTTCTTTTACTCAAATCGGCATCTTGCCTTTTGTATTTAGTCCCGACGCAATATCTGTGTTTCGTCGTCAATGTGAAGGTCCAAGGCATGCAGTAAAGCTGCAGTAGTGCATGGGAATCTAATACTGATCTCCCAGGAAACGCGCAAAGCAAACCATAAACAATGAGAAGATTTACTCTTCTTGTACTTAAGGCGGCATTGTGCCTTTTGTATTAAATCCTAACGCAACTTCTGAGTTTCATCGTCAATGCGAAGGTCCAAGGGATAGAGTAAAGCTGCTGTAGTGCATCGGAATATAATACTGACCTCCCAGTAACGCTCAAATCAAACCTCAAACAATGAGAAGAATTTCTTTTCTTGTACTTTTCGGCATTGTGCCTTTTGTATTTTACCCCAATGCAATTTCTGTGTTTCATCGTAAATGTGAAGGTCCAACAGAGGGAGTAAAGCTGCAGTAGTGCATTGATATCTAATACTGGTCTCCCAGGAAACGCTCAAAGCAAACCACAAACAATGAGGATATTTACACTTCTTGTACTTCTGACGGCATTATGCATTTTTTATTAAATTCCGACGAAATATCTGTGATTCATCGTCAATGTGAAGGTCCAAGGGATAGAGTAAAGCTGCAGTAGTGCATCGGTATCTAATACTCAACATGCAGGGAACTCTAAAAGCAAACCACTGACAGTGAGAAGATTTACTCATCTTGTACCGATGCCTGCATTGTGCCTTTTCTATAAATTACCGACGCAATTTCAGTGTTTCATCGTCAATGTGAAGCTCCAACAGATAGAGTAAAGCTGCAGTAGTGCATCAGAAGCTAATACTGATCTCCCACGAAACTCTCAAGGCAAAGCACAAACAATGAGAGGATTTACTCATCTTGTACCTAAGTCGGCATTGTGCCTTTTGTATTAAATCCGGACGCAATTTCTGTGTTTCATCGTCAATGTGAAGGTCCTAGGGATAGAGTAAAGCTGCAGTAGTGCATTGGAATCTAATACTGATCTCTCAGGAAACGTTCAAAGCAAGTCACAAACAATGAGAATATTTAGTCTTCTTGTACTGAAGTCGGCATTGTGCCTTTTGTATTATATCCCGACGAAATTTCTGTGTTTCATCGTTAATGTGAACGTCAAAGGGATAAAGTAACGCTGCAGTAATGTATCGGAATCTAATACTGATCTCCCAGGAAACGGTCAAATCAAACCACAAACACTTAGACGAATGACTCTTCTTGTACTCAAGTCGGCATTGTGACATTTGTGTTAAATCCCGACGCAATTGCTATGTTTCATCGTCAATGTGAAAGTCCAAGGGATGGAGTAAGGCTGCAGTAGTGCAATGGAAACTAATACTGATCTCCCAGGTATCGCTCAAAGCAAACCACAAACAACAAGAAGATTTACTCTTCTTGTACTTAAGTTGGCATTCTCCATGTTTTATTAAATCCCAACGCAATTTGTGTGTTTCATCGTCAATGTGAAGGTCCAAGGTATAGAGTAATGCTGCAGTAGTGCTCCGAATCTAATACTAATCTCCCAGGTAACGCTCAAATCAAACCTCAAACAATGAGAAGGATCACTTTTCATGTACTTTTCGGCATTGTACCTTTTGTATTACACCCCAATACATTTTCTGTGTTTCATCGTTAATGTGAAGGTCCAACAGATAGAGTAAAGCTGCAGTAGTGCATCGGAATCTAATACTGATATCCCAGGAACGCTCAAAGCAGACCACAAACAATGAGAATATTGACTCTTCCTGTACATAAGTAGGCATTATGCCTTTTTCAGTAAATCCGGACGCAAATTCTGAGATTCATCGTCAATGCGAAGGTAAAAGGATAGAGTAAAGCTGCACTAGTGCATAGGAATCTAATACTGATCTAACAGGAAACGCTCAAAGCAAAAGCACAAACAGTGAGGAGATTTACTCTTCTTGTACATAAGTGGGCATTGTGCCTTTTGTATTAAATCCGGATGAAATTTCTGTGTTTCATCGTCAATGTGAAGGTCCAAGGAATTCAGTATAGCTGTAGTAGTGCATCGGAATCTAATCCTGATCTCACAAGAAACGTTCATAGCAAACCACAAGCAATGAAAAGAATTACACTTCTTGTACTTAAGTTATCTTTCTGCGTTTTTTATTAAATTCCAACGCAATTTCTGTGTTTCATCGTCATTGTGAAGGTCCAAGGGATAGAGTAATGCTGGAGTAGTGCATCGGAATCTAACACTGTCTCCCAGGAAACGCTCAAAGCAAAAGCACAAACAACGAGGAGATTGACTCTTCTTGTACTCAAGTCAGCATTCTGCCTTTTCTATTTAATCCCGACACAATATCTGTATTTCGTCGTCAATGTGAAGGTCCAAGGCATAGAGGAAAGCAGCAGTTGTGCATCGGAATCGAATACTGATCACCCAGGAAACGCTCAAAGCAAACCACAAACAATTAGAAGATTGACTCTTCCTGTACTCAAATCGGGATTGTGCCTTTTCTATTAAATCCCGACGCAATTTCTGTGTTTCATCGCCAATGTGAAGGTCCAAGGGATAGAGTAATGCTGCAGTAGTGTTCGGAATCTAATACTGATCTCCCAGGTAACGCTCAAAGCAAACCAAAATCAATAAGAAGATTTAATGTTCTTGTACTTAAGTCGCCATTGTGCCTTTTGTATTAAATTACGACGCAATTTCTGTGTTTGATCGTCAATGCGAAGGTTAAAGGATGGGGCAAAGCTGCAGTAGTGCATCGGAATCTAATATTGATCTCCCAGGAAACGCTCTAAGCAAAAGCACAAACAGTGAGGAGATTTTTTCTTCTTGTACTTAAGTCGGCATTGTGCCTTTTGTATATAATCCCGACACAGTTTCTGCGTTTCATCGTCAATGTGAAGGTCCAAGGGATACCGTAAAGCTGCAGTAGTACATCGGGATATAATACCGATCTCCCAGGAAAAACACAAAGCAAACCACAAACAATGAGAAGATTCTCTCATCTTTTACTTAAGTAGGCATTGTGCCTTTTTTAATAACTCCCGACGCAAATTCTGAGTTTCATCGTCAATGTGATGGTCAAAGGGATAGAGTAAAGCTGCAATAATACATCGGAATCTAATACCGATCTCCCAGGAAACACTCAAAGCAACCCACAAACAATGAGAGGATTCTCTCTTCTTGTCCTTAAGTAGGCATTGTGCATATTTGATTTAACCCCGACGCAATTTCTTAGTTTCATCGTCAATGCGAATGTCAAAGGGATAGGGTAAAGCTGCAGTAATGCATCGGAATCTAATACTGATCTCCAAGAAAACGCTCAAAGCAAAACACAAAAAACGAGAAGATTGACTCTTCTTTTACTTAGGTCGGCATTGTGCGTTTTGTATTAAATCCCGACGCAATAGCTGTGTTACATCGTCAATGTGAAAGTCCAAGGTATAGACTAAAGCGGCTGTAGTGCATCGGAATCTAATAATTATCTCCCAGGAAACGCTCGAAGCAAACCACAATCAATGAGAAGATTTACTCTTCTTGCACTTAAGTAAGCAGTTTGCCTCATGTATTAAATCCCGACGCTACGTCTGTGGTTCATCGTCAATGTGAAGTTCCAAGGTATAGAGTAATGCTGCAGTAGTGTTCGGAATCTAATACTGATCTCCCAGGTAACGCTCAAAGCAAACCAAAAACAGTAAGAAGATTTACTGTTCTTGTACTTAAGTCGGCATTGTGCCTTTTGTATTAAATCCCGACGCAATTTCTGTGTTTCATCGTCAATGCGAAGGTTAAAGGATGGTGTAAAGCTGCAGTAGTGCATCGGAATCTAATAATGATCTCCCAGGAAACGCTCAAAGCAAAAGCACAAACAATGAGGAGAATTTCTCTTCTTGTACTTATGTTGGCATTGTGCCTTTTGTATTAAATCCCGACGCAATTTCTGCGTTTCATCGGCAATCTGGAGGTCCAAGGGATAGACTAAAGCTGCAGTAGTGCATCGGAATCTAATACTGATCACCCAGGAAACACTCACAGAAAACCACAAACTATGGGAAGATTCTCTCATCATGTACTTCAGTCGGCATTGTGCTTTTATTATTAAACCCCGACGCAAATTCTGATTTTCATCGTCAATGCGGAGGTCAAAGGGATAGAGTGAAGCTGCAGTAGTGCATCGGAATCTAATACTGATCACCCAGGAAACGCTGAAAGCAAACCACAAACAATGAGAAGATTCACTCCTCTTGCACTGAAGTCGGCATTCTAACTTTCGTATTACATCACGAAGCAATTTCTGTGTCTCATCGTCAACGTGAACGTCAAAGGGATAGAGTAAAGCTGCAGTAGTGCATCGGAATCTAATACTGATCACCCAGGAAACGCTGAAAGCAAACCACAAACAATGAGAAGATTCACTTCTCTTGCACTGAAATCGGCATTGTAACTTTCGTATTAAATCCCGAAGCAATTTCTGTGTTTTAACGTCAATCTGAAAGTCCAAGGAATTGAGTAAAGCTGTAGTAGTGCATCGGAATCTAATACTGATCTCACAAGAAACGTTCACAGCAAACCACAAACAATGAGAAGATTTACACTTCTTGCACTTAAGTCATCATTCTGCGTTTTTTATTAAATTCCAACGCAATTTCTGTGTTTCATCGTCAATGTGAAGGTCCAACGAATAGAGTAAAGCTGCATGAGTGCATCGGAATCAAATACTGATCTCCCAGGAAACGGTCAAAGCAAACCACAAACATCGAGAAGATTGACTCTTCTTGTACTTAGGTCGGCATTGTGCGTTTTGTATTAAATCCCGACGCCATTGCTGTGTTACATCGTAAATGTGAAAGTCCGAGGTATAGAGTAAAGCGGCAGTGGTGCATCGGAATCTAATAATGACCTCAAAGGGAACGCTCAAAGCAAACCACAATCAGTGAGAATATTTACTCCTCTTGTACTTATGTCAGCAGTTTGCCTCATGTATTAAATCCCGACGCAATGTCTGTGGTTCATCGTCAATGTGAAAGTCCAAGGGATAGAGTAATGCTGCAGTAGTGTTCGGAATCTAATACTGATCTCCCAGGTAACGCTCAAAGCAAACCAAAAACAATAAGAAGATTTACTGTTTTTGTACTTAAGTCGGCATTGTGCCTTTTGTATTAAATCCCGACGCAATTTTTGTGTTTCATCGTCAATGCGAAGGTTAAAGGATGGGGTAAAGCTGCAGTAGTGCATCGGAATCTAATACTGATCTCCCAGGAAACGCTCAATGCAAAACCACAAACAGTGAGGAGATTTCCTCTTCTTGTACTTAAGTCGGCTTTGTGCCTTTTGTATTAAATCCCGACGCAATTTCTGCGTTTCATCGTCAATGTGAAGGTCCAAGGGATAGGGTAAAGCTGCAGTAGTGCATCGGAATCTAATACCGATCTCCCAGGAAACTCTCACAGCAAACCACAAACTATGAGAAGATTCTCTCATCTCGTACCTAAGTAGGCATTGTGCCTTTTATATTAAACCCCGACGCAAATTCTGATTTTCATCGTCAATGCGGAGGTCAAAGGGATAGAGTAAAGCTGCAGTATTGCTTCGGAATCTAATACTGATCACCCAAGAAACGCTGAAAGCAAACCACAAACAATGAGAAGATTCACTCCTCTTGCACTGAAGTCGGCATTGTAACTTTCGTATTAAATCCCAAAGTAATTTCTGTGTTTCATCGTCAATGTGAACGTCAAAGGGATAGAGTAAAGCTGCAGTAGTGCATCGGAATCTAATACTGGTCACGCAGGAAACGCCGAAAGCAAACCACAAACAATGAGAAGTATCACTCCTCTTGCACTGAAGTCGGCATTGTAACTTTCGTATTAAATCCCGAAGCAATTTCTGTGTTTCATCTTCAATGTGAAGGTCCAAGGAATTAAGTGAAGCTGCAGTAGTGCATCGGAATCTAATACTGATCTCACAAGAAACGTTCAAAGCAAAACACAAACAATGAGAAGATTTACACTTCTTGTGCTTAAGTCATCATTTTGCGTTTTTTATTCAATTCCAACGCAATTTCTGTGTTTCATCGTCAATGTGAAGGTCCAAGGGGTAGAGTAATGCTGCAGTAGTGCATCGGAATCTAATACCGAACTCCCAGTAAACACTCTAAGCAAACCACACACAATGAGAAGATTGACTCTTCCTGTACATAAGTAGGCATTATGCCTTTTTTAATAAATCCCGACGGAAATACTGAGTTTCATCGTCAATGCAAAGGTCAGAGGATAATGTAAAGCTGCAGTAGTGCATCGGAATCTCATAGTGACCTCCCAGCAAACGCTCAAAGCAAAAGCACAAACAATGAGGAGATTTACTCTTCTTGTACTTAAGTCGGCATTGTGCCTTTTGTATTAAATCCCGACGCAATTTCTGTGTTTCATCGTCAATGTGAATGTCCAATGGATAGAGTAAAGTTGCTGTAGTGCATCGGAATCTAATACCGATCTCCCAGGAAACACTCACAGCAAACCACAAACTATGAGGAGATTCTCTCATCTTGTACTTAAGTCGGCATTGTGCCTTTTTTATTAAACCCCGACGCAAATTCTGATTTTCATCGCCAATGCGGAGGTCAAAGCGATAGAGTAAAGCTACAGTAGTGCAGCTGAATCTAATACCGATCACTCAGGAATCGCTGAAAGCAAACCACAAACAATGAGAAGATTCACTCCTCTTGCAATGAAGTCGGCATTGTAACTTTTGCATTATATCCCGAGGCAATTTCTGTGTTTCATCGTCAATGTGAAAGTCCAAGGAATTGAGTAAAGCCGCAGTAGTGCATCGGAATCTAATAACTATCTCCCAGGAAACGCTCAAAGCGAACCACAATCAATGAGAAGATTTACTCTTCTTGTACTTAAGTCAGCAGTTTGCCTCATGTATTAAGTCCCGACGCTACGTCTGTGGTTCATCGTCAATGTGAATTTCCAAGGGATAGAGTAATGCTGCAGTAGTGTTCGAAATCTAATACTGATCTCCCAGGTAACGCTCAAAGCAAACCAAAAACAATAAGAAGATTTACTGTTCTTGTACTTAAGTCGGCATTGTGCCTTTTGTATTAAATCACGACGCAATTTCTGTGTTTCATCGTCAATGCGAAGGTTACAGGATGGTGTAAAGCTGCAGTAGTGCATCGGAATCTAATAATGATCTCCCAGGAAACGCTCAAAGGAAAAGCACAAACAATGAGGAGAATTTCTCTTCTTGTACTTATGTCGGCATTGTGCCTTTTGTATTAAATCCCGACGCAATTTCTGCGTTTCATCGTCAATGTGAAGGTGCAAGGGATAGACTAAAGCTGCAGTAGTGCATCGGAATCTAATACCGATCTCACAGGAAACACTCACAGCAAACCACAAACTATGAGAAGATTCTCTCATCATGTACTTCAGTCGGCATTGTGCCTTTATTATTAAACCCCGACGCAATTTCGGATTTTCATCGTCAATGCGGAGGTCAAAGGGATAGAGTGAAGCTGCAGTAGTGCATCGGAATCTAATACTGATCACCCAGGAAACGCTGAAAGTAAACCACAAACAATGAGAAGATTCACTCCTCTTGCACTGAAGTCGGCATTCTAACTTTCGTATTAAATCACGAAGCAATTTCTGTGTCTCATCGTCAATGTGAACGTCAAAGGGATAGAGTAAAGCTGCAGTAGTGGATCGGAATCTAATACAGATCACCCAGGAAACGCTGAAAGCAAACCAGAAACAATGAGAAGATTCACTCCTCTTGCACTGAAATCGGCATTGTAACTTTCGTATTAAATCCCGAGGCAATTTCTGTGTTTCATCGTCAATCTGAAAGTCCAAGGAATAGAGTAAAGCTGCAGTAGTGCATCGGAATCTAATACTGATCTCACAAGAAACGTTCAAAGCAAACCACAAACAATGAGAAGATTTACACTTCTTGCACTTAAGTCATCATTCTGCGTTTTTTATTAAATTCCAACGCAATTTCTGTGTTTCATCGTCAATCTGAAGGTCCAACAGAAAGAGTAAATCTGCATGAGTGCATCGGAATCAAATACTGATCTCCCAGGAAACGGTCAAAGCAAACCACAAACAACGAGAAGATTGACTCTTCTTGTACTTAGGTCGGCATTGTGCGTTTTGTATTAAATCCCGACGCCATTGCTGTGTTACATCGTCAATGTGAAAGTCCGAGGTATAGAGTAAAGCGGCAGTGGTGCATCGGAATCTAATAATGACCTCCAAGGAAACGCTCAAAGCAAACCACAATCGGTGAGAATATTTACTCTTCTTGTACTTATGTCAGCAGTTTGCCTCATGAATTATATCCCGACGCAATGTCTGTGGTTCATCGTCAATGTGAAGGTCCAAGGGATAGAGTAATGCTGCAGTAGTGTTCGGAATCTATTACTGATCTCCCAGGTAACGCTCAAAGCAAACCAAAAACAATAAGAAGATTTACTGTTCTTGTACTTAAGTCGGCATTGTGCCTTTTGTATTAAATCCCGACGCAATTTTTGTGTTTCATCGTCAATGCGAAGGTTAAAGGATGGGGTAAAGCTGCAGTAGTGCATCGGAATCTAATACTGAACTCCCAGGGAACGCTCAATGCAAAACCACAAACAGTGAGGAGATTTCCTCTTCTTGTACTTAAGTCTGCATTGTGCCTTTTGTATTAAATCCCGACGCAATTTCTGCGTTTCATCGTCAATGTGAAGGTCCAAGGGATAGGGTAAAGCTTCAGTAGTGCATCGGAATCTAGTACCGATCTCCCAGGAACCTCTCACAGCAAACCACAAACTATGAGAAGATTCTCTCATCTCGTACTTAAGTAGGCATTATGCCTTTTATATTAAACCCCGACGCAAATTCTGATTTTCATCGTCAATGCGGAGGTCAAAGGGATAGAGTAAAGCTGCAGTATTGCATCGGAATCTAATACTGATCACACAAGAAACGCTGAAAGCAAACCACAAACAATGAGAAGATTCACTCCTCTTGCACTGAAGTCGGAATTGTAACTTTCGTATTAAATCCCGAAGCAATTTCTGTGTTTCATCGTCAATGTGAACTTCAAAGGGATAGAGTAAAGCTGCAGTAGTGCATCGGAATCTAATACTGGTCACCCAGGAAACGCCGAAAGCAAACCACAAACAATGGGAAGATTCACTCCTCTTGTACTGAAGTCGGCATTGTAACTTTCGTATTAAATCCCGAAGCAATTTCTGTGTTTCATCTTCAATGTGAAGGTCCAAGGAATTGAGTAAAGCTGCAGTAGTGCATCGGAATCTAATACTGATCTCACAAGAAACGTTGAAAGCAAAACACAAACAATGAGAAGATTTACACTTCTTGTGCTTAAGTCATCATTTTGCGTTTTTTATTAAATTCCAACGCAATTTCTGTGTTTCATCGTCAATCTGAAGGTCCACGAGATAGAGTAGAGCTGCATGAGTGCATCGGAATCAAATACTGGTCTCCCAGGAAACGGTCAAAGCAAACCACAAACAACGAGAAGATTGACTCTTCTTGTACTTAGGTCGGCATTGTGCGTTTTGTATTAAATCCCGACGCAGTTGCTGTGTTACATCGTCAATGTGAAAGTCCAAGGTCTAGAGTAAAGCGGCAGTAGTGCTTCGGAATCTAATAATGATCTCCCAGGAAACGCTCAAAGCAAACCACACACAATAAGAAGATTTACTTTTCTTGTTCTTAAGTCGTCAATGTGCCTTTTGTTTTAAATCCCGACGCAATTGCTCTGTTTCATCGTCAATGTGAAGGTCCAAGGGATAGAGTAATGCTGCAGTAGTGCATCGGAATCTAATACCGATCTCCCAGTAAACACTCTAAGCAAACCACACACAATGAGAAAATTGACTCTTCCTGTACATAAGTAGGCATTATGCCTTTTTTAATAAATCCCGACGGAAATACTGAGTTTCATCGTCAATGCAAAGGTCAGAGGATAATGTAAAGCTGCAGTAGTGCATCGGAATCTAATAGTGACCTCCCAGCAAACGCTCAAAGCAAAAGCACAAACAATGAGGAGATTTACTCTTCTTGTACTTAAGTCGGCATTGTGCCTTTTGTATTAAATCCCGACGCAATTTCTGTGTTTCATCGTCAATGTGAATGTCCAATGGATAGAGTAAAGCTGCTGTAGTGCATCGGAATCTAATACCGATCTCCCAGGATACACTCACAGCAAACCACAAACTATGAGGAGATTCTCTCATCTTGTACTTAAGTCGGCATTGTGCCTTTTTTATTAAACCCCGACGCAAATTCTGATTTTCATCGCCAATGCGGAGGTCAACGCGTTAGAGTAAAGCTGCAGTAGTGCAGCTGAATCTAATACCGATCACCCAGGAAACGCTGAAAGCAAACCACAAACAATGAGAAGAATCACTCCTCTTGCAATGAAGTCGGCATTGTAACTTTCGTATTATATCCCGAAGCAATTTCTGTGTTTCATCGTCAATGTGATAGTCCAAGGAATTGAGTAAAGCCGCAGTAGTGCATCGGAATCTAATAATTATCTCCCAGGAAACGCTCAAAGCGAACCACAATCAATGAGAAGATTTACTCTTCTTGTACTTAAGTCAGCAGTTTGCCTCATGTATTAAATCCCGACGCTACGTCTGTGGTTCATCGTCAATGTGAAGTTCCAAGGGATAGAGTAATGCTGCAGTAGTGTTCGAAATCTAATACTGATCTCCGAGGTAACGCTCAAAGCAAACCAAAAACAATAAGAAGATTTACTGTTCTTGTACTTAAGTCGGCATTGTGACTTTTGTATTAAATCACGACGCAATTTCTGTGTTTCATCGTCAATGCGAGGGTTACAGGATGGTGTAAAGCTGCAGTAGTGCATCGGAATCTAATAATGATCTCCCAGGAAACGCTCAAATGAAAAGCACAAACAATGAGGAGAATTTCTCTTCTTGTACCTATGTCGGCATTGTGCCTTTTGTATTAAATCCCGACGCAATTTCTGCGTTTCATCGTCAATGTGAAGGTCCAAGGGATAGGGTAAAGCTGCAGTAGTGCTTCGGAACCTAATACCGATCTCCCAGGAAACTCTCACAGCAAACCACAAACTATGAGAAGATTCTCTCATCTCGTACTTAAGTAGGCATTGTGCCTTTTATATTAAACCCTGACGCAAATTCTGATCTTCATCGTCAATGCGGAGGTCAAAGGGATAGAGTAAAGCTGCAGTATTGCATCGGAATCTAATACTGATCACCCAAGAAACGCTGAAAGCAAACCACAAACAATGAGAAGATTCACTCCTCTTGCACTGAAGACGGCATTGTAACTTTCGTATTAAATCCCGAAGCAATTTCTGTGTTTCATCGTCAATGTGAACGTCAAAGGGATAGAGTAAAGCTGCAGAAGTGCTTCGGAATCTAATACTGGTCACCCAGGAAACGCCGAAAGCAAACCACAAACAATGAGAAGATTCACTCCTCTTGCACTGAAGTCGGCATTGTAACTTTCATATTAAATCCCGAAGCAATTTCTGTGTTCATCTTCAATGTGAAGGTCCAAGGAATTGAGTAAAGCTGCAGTAGTGCATCGGAATCTAATACTGATCTCACAAGAAACGTTGAAAGCTAAACACAAACAATGAGAAGATTTACACTTCTTGTGCTTAAGTCATCATTTTGCGTTTTTTATTAAATTCCAACGCAATTTCTGTGTTTCATCGTCAATGTGAAAGTCCAAGGGATAGAGTAAAGCGGCAGTAGTGCTTCGGAATCTAATAATGATCTCCCAGGAAACGCTCAAAGCAAACCACACACAATAAGAAGATTTACTTTTCTTGTTCTTAAGTCGTCAATGTGCCTTTTGTTTTAAATCCCGACGCAATTGCTCTGTTTCATCGTCAATGTGAATGTCCAAGGGATAGAGTAAAGCTGCAGTAGTGAATCGGAAATTAATACTTATCTCCCATGAAACGCTCAAAGGAAAACCATAAACAAAGAAAAGATTTACTCTTCTTGTACTTAAGTCGGCATTGTGTCTTTTGTATTAAATCCCGACGCAATATCTGTATTTCTTCGTCATTGTGAAGGTCCTAGGAATAGAGTAAAGCTGCACTAGTGCATCGGAATCTAATACTCATCACCCAGGAAACGCTCAAAGATGACCAAAAACAATGCGAAGATTTACCCTTTTTGTACTTAAGTCTGCATTGTGCCTTTTGTATTAAATCCCGACGCAATTTCTGTGTTTCATCGTGAATTTGAAGGCCCAAGGGATAGAGTAAAGCTGCAGTAGTGCATCGGAATCTAATACTGATCTCCCAGGAAACGCTCAATGCAAACCACTGACAAGGGGAGGATTTACTCTTATTGTACTTAAGTCATCATTGTGCCTTTTGCATTAAATCCCGAAGCAATATCTGTATTTCATCGTCAATGTGAAGGTCCAAGGGATAGAGTAAAGCTGCAGTGGTGAATCGGAATCTAATACCGATGTCATAGGAAACGCTCAAAGCAAACCAAACACAATAAAAAGATTTACTCTTCTTGTACTTAAGTCGGCATTTGGCCTTTTGCATTAAACCCCTACGCAATTTCTGAGTTTCATCGTCAATGTGAAGGTCCAAGGGATAGAGTAAAGCAGCAGTAGTGCATCGGAATCTAATACTGATCTGCCAGGAAACTCTCAAAACAAACCATGCACAATGAGAAGATTTACGCTTCTTGTACTTAAATCGGCATCTTGCCTTTTGTACTAAGCCCCTACGCAATTTCAGTGTTTCATCATCAATGTGAAGGTCCAAGGGATGGAGTAAAGAAGCAGTAGTGCATCGGAATCTACTACTGATCTCCCAGGAAACTCTCAAAGCAAACCATGCACAATGAGAAGATTTACTCTACTTATACTTAAAACGGCATTGTGACTTTGTATTAAATCCCGACGCAATTTCTGTGTTTCATCTTCAATGTGAAGATCCAAGCGATAGAGTAAAGCTGCAGTATTGCATCGGAATCAAATACTGATCTCCCAGGAATCGCACAAAGCAAAACAGAAACAATAAGAAGATTTACTCTTCTAGTACTCAAGTCGGCATTGTGCCTTTTGTATTAAATCCTGACGCCATTTCTGTGTTTCATCGTCAATTTGAAGGTGTGAGGGATAGAGTAAAGCTGCAGTAGTTCATCGGAATCTAATACTGACCTTCCAGGAAAAGCTCAAAGCGAGCCATAAGCAATGAGAAGATTTTCTCTTCTTGTACATAAGTCGGCATTGTGCATTTTGTATTAATTCCCGACGCAATTTCTGTGTTTCATCGACAATGTGAACGACCAAGGGATAGTGTAAAGCTGCAGCAGCGCATCGTAATGTAATACTCATCTCTTATGAAACGTTCAAAGCAAACCACAAACAATGACAAGATTTGCTCTTCTTGTACTTATGTCAGCATTGGGCATTTTGTATTAAATCCCGAAGCAATTTCTGTGTATCATCGTCAATGTGAAGCTCCAAGGGAAGGAATAATGCTGCAGTAGTGCATCGGAATCTTGTACTGATCTCCCAGGAAACGCTCAAAGCAAACCACTGACAATGAGAAGATTTACTCTTCTTGTACTTAAGTCATCATTGTGCCTTTTGCATTAAATCCCGACGCAATTTCTGTTTCATCGTCAATGTGAAGGCCTAGGGATAGAGTATAGCTGCAGTAGTGCATCGGAGTCTAATATTGATCTCCCAGGAAACGCTCAAAGCAAACCAGATTCAATGAGAAGATTTACTCTTCTCGTACTTAAGTCGGCTTTGTGCCTTTTCTATTAAAACCCGACGCAATTTCTGTGTTTCATTGTCAATGTGAATGACCCATTGATAGAGTAAAGCCGCAGTAGTGCATCGTTATCTAAACCTGATCTTCCAGGAAACACTCAAAGCTAACCACAAACAATGAGAAGAATTACTCTTCCTGTACTGAAGTCGGCATTTTGCCATTTGTATTAATTCCCAACGCAATTTCTGTGTCCCATCGTGAAGGTAAAGGTCCAAGGGATACAGTTAGGCAGCTGATGTGCATCGGAATTAAATACTGATCCCCCAGGAAATGCTCAAAGCAAACCACAAAAATTAGAAGATACTCTCCTCCTGTACTCAAGTCGGCATTGTGCCTTTTCTATTAATTCCCGACGCAATTTCTGTGTTCACCGTCAATGTGAAGGTCCCAGATATAGAGTAAAGCTGCAGTAGTGCATCGCAATCTAATACTGATCCCCCAGGAACCGGTCAAAGCAAACCAGAAACAATGAGAAGATTTACTTTTCTTGTAATTAAGTCCGCATTGGGCCTTTTGTATTAAATCCCGTCGCAATTTCTGTGTTTCTTCGTCAATGTGAAGGTCCAAGGGATAGAGTAATGCTGCAGTAGTGCATCGGAATCTAAGACTGATCTCCCAGAAAACGCTCAAAGCAAACCACAAACAATGAGGAGTTTTGCTCTTCTTGTACTTAAGTTGGCATTGTACATTTTGCATTACATCCCGTCACATTTATTGTGTTTCAACGTCAATGTGAATGTCCAAGGGATAGAGTAAAGCTGCAGTAGTGAATCGGAAATTAATACTTATCTCCCATGAAACGATCAAAGGAAAACCACAAACAAAGAAAAGATTTACTCTTCTTGTACTTAAGTAGGCGTTGTGGTTTTTCTATTAAAACCCGACGCTATTTCTGTTTTTCGTCGTCAGTGTGAAGGTCCAAAAGATAGAGTAAAGCTGCAGTAGTGCATCGGAATCTAATACTGAGCTCCCAGGAAACGCTCAAAGCAAACCACAAACAATGAGAAGATTTACTCTTCTTGTACTTAGGTCTGCATTGTGCATTTTGTATTAAATCCCGACGCCATTTCTGTGTTTCATCGTCAATGCGAAGGTCCAAGGGATAGAGTAAAGCTGCAGTAGTGCATCGGAATCTAATACTGATCTCCCAGGAAACGCCCAATGCAAACCACTGACAAGGGGAGGATTTACTCTTCTTATCCTTAAGTCATCATTGTGAATTTTGTATTAAATACCGACGCAATATCTGTATTTCATCGTCAATGTTAAGGTCCAAGGGATAGAGTAAAGCTGCAGTAGTGAATCGGAATCTAATACCGATGTCACAGGAGACGCTCAAAGCAAACCAAAAACAATAAAAAGATTTACTCTTCTTGTACTTAAGTCGGCATTGTGAATTTTGTAGTATATCCCGACGCAATATCTGTGTTTCATCGTCAATGTGAAGGTCCAGGGGATACAGTAAAGCTGCAGTAGTGCATCGGAATCTAATACTCATCTCACAGGAAACACTCAAAGCAAACCTAAAACAATAAGAAGATTTACTCTTCTTGTACTTAAGTCGGCATTTGAATTTTGTAATAATTCCCGACGCAATTTCTGTGTGACATCGTAAATGTGAAGGTCCAACAGAAAACGTAAAGCTGCAGTAGTGCATCGGAATCTAATACTGAACTCCCAGCATACGCTCAAAGCAAACCAGAAACAATGAGAAGATTTACTCTTCTTGTACTTAAGTCGGCATTGTGCCTTTTGTATTAAATCTCGAGGCCATTTCTGTGTTTCATCGTCAATGTGAAGGTCCAAGGGATAGAGTAAAGCTGCAGTAGTGCATCGGAATCTAATACTGATCTCCCAGGAAACGCCCAATGCAAACCACTGACAAGGGGAGGATTTACTCTTATTGTACTTAAGTCACCATTGTGCCTTTTGTATTAAATCCCGACGCAATATCTGTATTTCATCGTCGATGTGAAGGTCCAAGGGATAGAGTAAAGCTGCAGTGGTGAATCGGAATCTAATACCGATGTCACAGGAAACGCTCAATGCAAACCAAAAACAATAAAAAGATTTACTCTTCTTGTACTGAAGTCGGCGTTGTGAATTTTGTAGTAAATCCAAACGCAATATCTGTGTTTCATCGTCAATGTGAAGGTGCAAGGGATAGAGTAAAGCTGCAGTAGTGCATCGGAATCTAATACTGATCTCCCAGGAATCGCTCAAAGCAAACCAGAAACAATAAGAAGATTTACTCTTCTAGTACTCAAGTCGGCATAGTGTCTTTTGTATTAAATCCTGACGCCATTTCTGTGTTTCATCGTCAATGTGAAGGTGTGAGGGATAGAGTAAAGCTGCAGTAGTTCATCGGAATCTAATACTGATCTTCCAGGAAAAGCTCAAAGCGAGCCATAAGCAATGAGAAGATTTTCTCTTCTTGTACATAAGTCGGCATTGTGCATTTTCTGTTAATTCCCGACGCAATTTCTGTGTTTCATCGACAGTGTGAACGACCCAGGGATAGTGTAAAGCTGCAGCAGCGCATCGTAATGTAATACTCATCTCCTATGAAACGCTCAAAGCAAACCACAAACAATGAGACGATTTGCTCTTCTTGTACTTATGTCAGCATTGGGCATTTTGTATTAAATCCCGAAGCATTTTCTGTGTATCATCGTCAATGTGAAGCTCCAAGGGAAGGAATATAGCTGCAGTAGTGCATTGGAATCTTGTACTGATCTCCCAGGAAACGCTCAAAGCAAACCACTGACAATGAGAAGATTTACTCTTCTTGTACTTAAGTCATCATTGTGCCTTTGGCATTAAATCCCGATGCAATTTCTGTTTCATTGTCAATGTGAAGGCCTAGGGATAGAGTATAGCTGCAGTAGTGCATCGGAGTCTAATACTGATCTCCCAGGAAACGCTCAAAGCAAACCAGATTCAATGAGAAGATTTACTCTTCTCGTACTTAAGTCGGCTTTGTGCCTTTTCTATTAAATCCCGTCGCAATTTCTGTGTTTCATTGTCAATGTGAATGACCCATTGATAGAGTAAAGCCGCAGTAGTGCATCGTTATCTAAAACTGATCTTCCAGGAAACACTCAAAGCTAACCACAAACAATGAGAAGAATTACTCTTCCTGTACTGAAGTCGGCATTTTGCCATTTGTATTAATTCCCAACGCAATTTCTGTGTTTCATCGTCAAGGTAAAGGTCCAAGGGATACAGTTAGGCAGCTGAAGTGCATCGGGATCAAATACTGATCCCCCAGGAAATGCTCAAAGCAAACCACAAAAATTAGAAGATACTCTCCTCCTGTACTGAAGTCGGCATTGTGCCTTTTGTATTCATTCCCGACGCAATTTCTGTGTATCATCGTCAATGTGAAGGTCCAAGGGATAGAGTAAAGCTGCAACAGTGCATAGGAATCTAATACTGATTTCCCAGGAAACTCTCAAAGCACCGCACAAACTATGAGAAGATTTACTCTTCTTGTACTTAAGTCGGCATTGTGACTTTTGTATTATATCCCGACGCATTTTCTGTGTTTCATCGTCAATGTGAAGGTTGAAGGGATGGAGTAAAGCTGCAGTAGTGCTTCGGAATCTAATACTGATTCCCCAGGAAACGCTCAAAGCAAATAGAAAACAATGGGTAGATTTACTCTTCTTGTTCTTAAGTCGGCATTGTGCCTTTTGTATTAAACCCCGACGCAATATCTGTGTTTCAGCGTCAATGTGAAGGACCAAGGGATCGAGTAAAGCTGCGGTAGAGCATCGGAATCTAATACTGATCTCCCCGGAAACGCTCAAAGCAAACCACTAACAATGAGTAGATTTATCTCCTTCTACTTAAGTCGGCATTATGCCTTTTGTAATAAATCCTGAAACAATTTCTGTGTTTCATCTTCAATGTGAAGGTCCAAGGGATAGAGTAAAGCTGCAGTAGTGCATCGGAATCAAATACTGATCTCCTAGGAAACGATGAAAGCAAACCACAAACGATGGTAACATTTACTCCTCTTGTACTTAAGTCGTCATTCTGCCATTTGTATTAAATCCCGATGCTATTTCTGTGTTTCATCTTCAATGTGAAGGTCCATGGGATAGAGTAAAGCTGCAGTAGTGCATCGGAATGTAATACTTATCTCCCAGGAAACGCTCAATGCAAACCAAAAACAATGAGAAAATTTTCTCTTCTTGTACTTATTTTGACATTGTGCCTTTTGTATTAAACTCCGTCGCAATGTCCGTGTTTCATCGTCAATGTGAAGGTTCAAGGGATAGGGTAAAGCTGCAGTAGTGCATCTGAACCTAAAAGCTTGATTGCCAGGAAACGCTCAAAGCAAACCACAAACAATGAGATGATTTATTCTTCTTGTAGTTAAGTCGGAATTGTGCATTTTGTATTAAATGCCGACGCAATTTCTGCGTCTCATAGTCAATGTGAAGGTCCAAGGAATAAAGTAAAGCTGCAGTAGTGCATCGGAATCTTATACTGAACTCCCAGGAAACGCTCAAACAAACCACAAACAAAGAAAAGATTTACTCTTGTTGAACTAAGGTCGGCAATGTGCTTTTTGCATTAAACCCCGACGCAATTTCTGTGTTTCATCGTCAATGTGAAGGTCCAAGGGATAGAGTAAAGCTGCAGTAGTAAATGGAATCTAATACTGATCTCCCAGGAAACGCTCAAACCAAACCACAAACAATAAGATTTTCTCTTCTTGTACTTAAGTCGGCATTTTGCCTTTTGTATTAAATCCAGACGCAATTTCGGTGTTTCGTCGTCAATCTGACGGTCCAAGGTATAGAGCAAAGCTGCAGAGGTGCATCGGAATCTAATACTGATCTCCCAGGAAACGCTCAAACCAAACCACAAGCAATTAGAAGAATAACACTTCTTGTACTTAAGTCGGTATTAAGCATTTTGTATTAAATACCGACGTAATTTCTCTGTTTCATCGTCAATGTGACGACCCAAGGGATAGAGAAAAGCTGCTGTAGTTTATCGGAATCTAGTACTGTTCACCCAGGAAGCGCTCGAAGCAACCCACAAACAATGAGAAGATTTAATCTTCTTGCACTTAAGTCGGCATTGTGCGTTTTGTATTAAATCGCGACGTAATTACTGTGTTTCATCGTCAATGTGAAGCTCCAAGGTATAGAGTAGAGGTGCAGTAGTGCATCGGAATCGAATACTGATCTCCCAGGAAACGCTAAAAGCAAACCACAAACAAAAAGAGGAATTACTCTTCTTGTACTTATCTCGGTATTGTGCCTTTTGAATTAAATACCGATGCAATTTCTCTGTTTTCATCGTCAATGTGACGGCCCAAGGGATAGAGTAAAGCTGCGGAAGTGCATCTGAATCTAATACTGATCGCCGAGGAAACGCTCAATTCAAACCACAAACATTTAGAAGATTTACTCTTCCTCTACTTAAGTTGGCATGTGCCTTTTGCATTAATTCCCGTCGCAATTTCTGTGTTTCATCGTCAATGTGAAGGTAAAAGGGATAGAGTAAAGCTGCACAGTGCATCGGAATCTAATACTGATCTCACAGGAAACGCTCTAAGCAAACCAAAAACAATAACAAGCTTTACTCTTCCAGTACTTAAGTCGGCATTTGCCTTTTGCTTCAAACCCCTACGCATTTTCTGTGTTTCATCGTCAATTTGAAGATCCAAGGGATAGAGTAAAGCTGCAGTAGAGCATCGGAATCTAATACTGAACTCCCAGGAAACGCTCGAACAAACCACAAACAATGAAAAGATTTACTCTTGTTATACTAAGGTCGGCAATGTGCCTTTTGCTTTAAATCCCGACGCAATTTCTGTGTTTCATCGTCAATGCGAAGGTGCAAGGATAGAGAAAAGCTGCAGTAAAGCTTCGGAATCTAGTACTGTTCTCCCTGGAAACGCTCAAAGCAAACCACAAACAATGAGAAGTTTTACTCTTCTTGAACTTCATTCGACATTGTCCCTTTTGTATTAAGTCCCGACGCAATTTCTATGTTTCATCGTCAATGTGAAGGTCCAAAGGATAGAGTAAAGCTGCAGTAGTGCATCGGAATATAATACTGATATCACAGGATACGCTCTAAGCAAAGCAAAAACAATAAGAAGATTTTCTCTTCTTGTAATTAAGTCGGCATTTGCAAGTTGCTGTAAACCCCTACGCAACTCCTGTGTTTCATCGTCAATGTCAAGGTCCAAGGGATAGACCAAAGCTGCAGTAGTTCATCGGAATCTAATACTGATGTAACAGGAAACGCTCAAAGCAACCCACAAACTATGAGAAGATTTACTCTTCTAGTACTTCAGTCGGCAATGTGCCATTTGTATTCAACCCCGACGCAATTTCGGTGTTTCATCGACAATGTGACGGTGCAAGGTATAGAGTAAAGCTGCAGTAGTGCATCGGAATCTAATACTGAACTCACTGGAAACGCTCAAAGCAAACCACAAACAATGAGAAGATTTACAGTTCTTGTACTGAAATAGGCATTGTGCCTTTTGTATTAAGTCCCGACGCAATTTCTGTGTTTCATCGTCAACGTGAGGGGCCAAGGGATGGAGTAAAGCTGCAGTAGTGCATCGGAATCTAATACTGATCTCCTAGGAAACGCTCCAAGCAAACCAGAAACAATAAGAAGATTTACTCTTCTAGTATTTAAGTCGGCATGGTGCCTTTTGAATTAAATACCGACGCCATTTCTGTGTTTCATCGTCAATGTGTAGGACCAAGATATAGAGTAACGCTGCAGTTGTGCTTGGAACTAATACTGATCTCCCAGGAAACGCTCTAACACACCACGAACAATGAGAAGATTTACTCTTCTTCTACGTAAGTCGGCTCTGTGCCTTTTGTACTAAATCCCGACACAATATCTCTGTTTCATCGTCAATGTGAAGGACCAAGGGATAGAGTAACGCTGCAGTTGTGCTTCGGAACTAGTACTGATCTTCCAGGAAACCCTCAAAGCAAACCACAAACGATGAGAAGATTTACTCGTCTTGTACTTAAATCGGTATTAAGCCTTTTGTATTAAATACCGACGCAATTTCGGTGTTTCATCGTCAATATGAAGGTCCAAGGGATAGAGTAAACCTGGAGTAGTGTATCGGAATTTAATACTGATCTCCGAGGAAACGCTCGAAGCAAACCACAAACAATGAGAAAATTTACGCTTCCTGTACTTAAGTCAGCATTGTGCCTTTTGTATTAAACCCCTACGCAATTTCTGTGTTTCATCGTCAAAGTGACGAGGCAAGGGATAGAGGTAAGCTGCTGTAGTTCATCGGAATATAATACTGATCTCCCAGGAAATGCTCGAAGCAAACTACAAACAATGAGAAGATTTAATCTTGTGGCACTTAAATCGGCATTGTGCCATTTGTATTAAATCGCGACGCAATTTCTGTGTTACATCGTCAATGTGAAGGTCCAAGGTATAGAAAATAGCTGCTGTAGTGCATCGGAACCTAATACTGATCTCCCAGAAAGCGCTCAAAAAACCACAAACAAAAAGAAGATTTTCTCTTCTTGTACTTATGTCGGTATTGTGCCTTTTGAATTAAATACCGACGCAATTTCTCTATTTCATCGACAATGTGACGGCCCAAGGTATAGAGAAAAGCTGCAGTAGTTCATCGGAATCTAATGCTGATCTCCCAGGAAACGCTCAAAGCAAACCAGAAACAATGAAAAGATTTACTCCTCTTGAACTTAAGTCGGCATTGTGCCTATTGTACTAAGTCCCGACGCAATTTCTGTGTTTCATCGTCACTGTGAAGGTCCAAGGGATAGTGTAAAGCTGCAGCAGTGCATCGGAATGTAAAACTGATATCCCAGGAAACGCTCAAAGCAAACCACAAGCAATGAGAAGATTTACTCTTCTTGTACTTCAGTCTTCATTGTGCCTTTTGCTTTAAACCCCTACGCAATTTCTGTGTTTCATCGTCAATGTGAAGGTCCAAGGGATAGAAGGAAGCTGCCATGGTGCATCGCAATCTAATACTGATCTCCCAGGAAACGCTCAAAGCAAACCACATACAATGAGAAGATTTACTCTTCTTGTAGTTAGGTAGGCATTGTGCCTTTTGTATTAAATCCCGACGCAATTTCTGTGTTTCATCGTAACTGTGAAGGTCCAAGAGATAGAGTAAAGCTGCAGTAGTGCATCGGAATCTAATACTGATCTCCCAGGAAACGCCCAAAACAAACCACAAACAGTGAGAAGAATTACTCTTCTTGTATATAAGTCGGCATTGTGCCTTTTGTATTAAATCCCGACGTAATTTCTGTGTTTCATCGGCAACGTGAAGGTCCAAGGTATAGAGTAAAGCTGCAGTAGTGCATCGGAATCGAATACTGATCTCCCAGGAAGCGCTCAAGGCAATCCAAAAACAATTAGAAGATTTACTCTCCTTCTACTTAAGTCGGCATTTTGCCTTTTGCTTTAAACCCCTACGCTATTTCTGTGTTTCATCGTCAGTGTGAAGCTCCAAGGGATAGAGTAAAGCTGCCATAGTGCATCAAAATCTAATACTGATCTCCAGGAAACGCTCAAAGCAAACCACAAAGAATGAGAAGATTTACTCTTCTTGCACTTAAGTCGGCATTGTGAACTTCGTATTAAATCGCGACGCAATTTCTGTGTTTCATCGTCACTGTGAAGGTCCAAGGGATGGAGTAAAGCTGCAGTAGTGCATCGGAATCTAATACTGATCAGCAAGGAAACGATCAAAGCAAACCAGAAACAATAAGAAGATTTAATCTTCTTGTACTTATGTCGGCATTGTGCCTTTTGTATTAAATCCCGACGCAAATTCTGTGTTTCACCGTCAATGTGAAGGTCCAATGCATAGTTTAAGGCTGCAGTAGTGCATCTAAATGTAATACTCATCTCCCAGGAAACGCTAAAAAAAACCAGAAACATTGAGAAAATTTAAACTTCTTGTACTTAAGTCGGCATTGTGCGTTTTGTATTAAATTCCGACGCAATTTCTACGTTTCATCGTCAATGTGAAGGTCCAAGGGAAATAGTAAAGCTGCAGTAGTGCATCGGAATCTAATACTGATCTCCCAGGAAGCTCTCAAACAAACCACGAACAATGAGAAGTTTTACTCTTCTTCTACTTAAGTTGGGTGGTGCCTTTGTATTACATACCGACGCAATTTCTGTGTTTCTTCGTCAATGCGAAAGTCAAAGGGATGGAGTAAAGCTGCAGTAGTGCATCGGAATCTAATACTGACCACCCAGGAAACGCTCAAAGCAAACCAGAAACAATAAGAGCATTTACTCTTTTTGTACTTAAGTCGGCACTGTGCCTTTTGTGTTAAATCCCGACTCAAATTCTATGTTTCATCGACAATGTGAAGGTCCAAGGGATAGAGTAAAGCTGCAATTGTGCTTCGGAACTAATACTGATCTCCCAGGAAACGCTCAAAGCAACCACAAACAATGCGAAGATTTACTCTTCTTGTTCTTAAGTCGGCATTGTGCCTTTTGTATTAAGTCCCGACGCAATTTCTGTGCTTCATCGTCAATATGAAGGTCCAAGGGATAGAGTAAAGCTACAGTAGTGCATCGGAATCTAATACTGACCACCCAGGAAACGCTCAAAGCAAACCAGAAACAATAAGAACATTTACTCTTTTTGTACTTAAGTCGGCATTGTGCCTTTTGTATTCAATCCCGATGCAATTTCTGTGTTTCATGGCAATGTGAAGGGCCAACGGATACAGTAAACCTGCACTGGTGCGTCGGAATCTGATACTGGTGTCCCAGGAGCCGCTCAAAGCGCAAACTCTTAGAAGATTCACTCTTCTTGTACTTAAGTCGGCATTGTGCCTTTTGTATTCAATCCCGATGCAATATCTGTGTTTGATGGTCCATGTGAAGGTCCAAGGGATACACTAAACAAGCACAGGTGCATCGGAATCTAATACTGGTAACCCAGGAGCCGCTCAAAGCACAAACTCTGAAGAGATTCATTCTTCTTGTACTTAAGTCGGCATTGTCCTTTTTGTATTCAATCCCGATGCAATATCTGTGTTTCATGGTCAATGTGAAGGACCAAGGGGTACAGTAAACCATCGCTGGTGCGTCGGAACCTAATACTGGTCTCCCAGAAGCCACTCAAACCACAAACTCTTAGAAGATTCAGTCTTCCTGTACTTATGTCGGTATTGTCCCTTTTGTATTCAATCCCGATGCAATTTCTGTGGTTCATGGTCAATGTGAAGGTCCACGGGATACAGTTAACCTGCACTGGTGCAACGGAATCTAATACTGGTCTCAAAGGAGCCGCTCAGAGCAGAAACTCTTAGAAGATTCAATCTTCTTGTACTTAAGTCGGCATTGTGCATTTTGTATTCAATCCCGATGCAATTTCTGTCTTTCGTGGTCAATGTGATGGTCCAAGGGCTAAAGTAAACCTGCACTGGTGCATCGGAATCTAATACTGGTATCCCAGGAGCCGCTGAGAGCACAAACTCTGAAGAGATTCACTCTTTTTGTATTTAAGTCAGCATTGTCCCTTTTGTATTCAATCCTGATGCAATATCTGCTTCATGTTCAATGTGAAGGACCAAGGGATACAGTAAACCTGCACTGGTGCGTCGGAACCTAATACTGGTCTCCCAGGAGCCGCTCAAAGCACAAACTCTTAGAATATTCAATCGTCTTGTACTTAAGTCGGCATTGTCTCTTTTGCATTCAATCCCGATGCAATGTCTGCGTTTCATGGTCAATGTGAGGGTACAAGTTATACAGTAAACCTGCAGTGGTGCATCGGAATCTAATACTGGTCTCCCAGGAGCCGCTAAAAGCACAAACTCCTAGAGGATTCATTCTTATTGTACTTAACTCGGCATTGTCCCTTTTGTATTCAATCCCGATGCAATTTCTGTGTTTCATGGTCAATGTGAAGGTCCAAGGGGTACAGTTAACCTGCACTGGTGCATGATAATCTCTACATGTACTTAAGTCGGTATTGTGCCTTTTGTATTCAATCCCGATGCAAGTTCTGTGTTTCATGGTCAATGTGAAGATCAAAGGGATACCAAAACGTGCACTGGTGCATCGGAATCTAATATGGGACTACGAGGGGACGCTCAAAGCACAAGCTCTTCGAAGATTCACACTTCTTGTGCTTAAATTGGCATTGTGAGTTTTGTATTCAATCCCGATGCAATTTCTGTGTTTTATGGTCAATGTGAAGGTCCATTGGATACAGTTAACCTGCGCTGGTGCATCGGAATGTAATACTGGTCTCCCAGACGCCGCTCAAAGCACAAACCCTTAGAAGATTCACTCTTCTTGTACGTAAGTCGGCATTGTCCCTATTGTATTCAATCCCGTTGCAATTTCTGTGTTTCATGGTCAATGTGAAGGTCCAAGGGATACAGTGAACCGGCACTGGTTCAACGGAATCTAATACTGGTCTCCCAGGCGCCGCTGAATGCACGAACTCAAAGAGGATTCATTCTTCTTGTACTTAAGTCGGCATTGTCCCTTTTCTGTTCAATCCCGATGCGAGTTATGTGTTTCAATGTCAATGTGAAGGTACAAGGGATACAGTAATACATCACTGGTGCATCGGAATCCAATACTGGTCTCCCAGGAGCCGCTCAAACCACAAACCCTAAGAAAATTCACCTTCTTGTACTTAAGTCGGCTTTGCCCCTTTTCTATTAAATCACATTGCAATATCTGCAATTCATGGTCAATGTGAAGGTCCAAGGGATGCAGTAATCCTACACTGGTGCATCGGAATCTTATACTGGTCTCCCAGGAGCCGCTGAAGACACAAACTCTAAGAAGATTCACTCTTCTCGTACTTAAGTGGGCACTGTGCATTTAGTATTCAATCCCGATGCAATTTCTGTGTTTCATCGTCAATGTGAAGGTCGAAGGGACACAGTAGACCTGCACTGGTGCATCGGAATCTAATACTGGTCTCCCAGGAGCCGCTAAAAGCACAAGCTCCTAGAGGATTCATTCTTCTTGTATTTAACTCGGCATTGTCCCTTTTGTATTCAATCCCGATGCAATTTCTGTGTTTCATGGTCAATGCGAAGGTCCAAATGATACAGTCGACCTGCACTGGTGCATCGGATTCTAATACTGGTCTCCCAGGAGCCGCTCAAAGCACAATCTCTTAGAAGATTCACTCTTCTTGTACTTAAGTCGGCATTGTGCCTTTTGTATTCAATCCCAATGAGATATCTGTGTTTCATGGTCAATGTGAAGGTCCAAGGGATACAGTAAATCTGCACTGGTGCATCGGAATCTAATACTGGTCTCCCATGAGCCGCTCAAACTACAAACTCTTAGAAGATTCACTCTTCTTGTACTTAAGTTGGCATTGTGCGATTTGTATTCAATCCCGATGAGGTATCTGTGTTTCATGGTCAATGTGTTGGTCCAAGGGATACAGTAAACGTGCACTGGTGCTTCGGAATCTAATACTGGTCTCTCAGGAGCCACTCAAACCACAAATTCTTAGGAAAGTCACCTTCTTGTACTTAACTCGGCTTTTTCCGTTTTGTATTCAATCACGATGCAATTTCTGCGATTCATGGTCAATGTGAAGGTCGAAGGGATACAGTCATCCTACACTGTTGCATCGGAATCTTATACTGGTCTCCCAGGAGCCGCTGAAGACACAAACTCTAAGAAGATTCACTCTTCTTGTACTTGAGTCGGCACTGTGCATTTAGAATTCAATCCCGATGCAATTTCTGTGTTTCATAGTCAATGTAAAGGTCCAAATGATACAGTCAACCTGCACTGGTGCATCGGAATATAATACTGGACTCCCAGGAGCCGCTCAAACCACAAACTCTTAGAAGGTCACTCTACTTGTACTTAAGTCGGCATTGTGCCTTTTGTATTAAATCCCGATGCGATTTCTGGGTTTCATGGTCAATGTGAAGGTCCAAGGGACACAGTAAGCCTGCACTGGCGCATCGTAATATAAAATTGGTCTGCCAGGAGCCGCTCAAACCACGAATTCTTAGAAGATTCACTCTTCTTGTACTTAGGTCGGCATTGTGCCTTTTGTGTTCAATCCCAATGGAAGATGTGTTTTTCATGGTCAATGTGAGGGTACAAGGGATACAGTAAACCTGCACTGGTGCATCGGAATCTAATACTGGTCTCCCAGGAGCCGCTAAAATCACAAATTCCTAGAGGATTCATTCTTCTTGTACTTAACTCGGCATTGTCCGTTTTGTATTCAATCCCGATGCAAATTCTGTGTTTCATGGTCAATGTGAAGGTCCAGATGATACAGTCGACCTGCACTGGTGCATCGGATTCTAATACTGGTCTCCCAGGAGCGTTCAAAGCAGAAACTCTTAGAAGATTCACTCCTCTTGTACTTAAGTCGGCATTGTGCCTTTTGTATTCAAACCCAATGAGATATCTGTGTTTCATGGTCAATGTGAAGGTCCAAGGGATACAGTAAACCTGCACTGGTGCATCGGAATCTAATACTGGTCTCCCATGAGCCGCTCAAACTACAAACTCTTAGACGATTCACTCTTTTTGTACTTAAGTTGGCATTGGGCCATTTGTATTCAATCCCGATGAGATATCTGTCTTTCATGGTCAATGTGTTGGTCCAAGGGATGCAGTAAACGTGAACCGGTGCATCGGAATCTAATACTGGTCTCTCAGGAGCCACTCAAACCACAATTTCTTCGAAAAGTCACCTTCTTGTACTTAACTCGGTATTCTCCCTTTTGTATTCAATCCCAATGCAATGTCTGTGTTTCATGGTCAATGTGAAGGTCCAAGGGATACAGTAAACGTGAACTGGTGCATCGTAATCTAATACAGATATCCTAGGAGACGCTTAAAGCACAAACTCTTCGAAGATTCACACTTCTTGTGCTTAAGTTCTCATTGTGAGCTTTGTATTCTATCCCCATGCAATTTCTGTGTTTCATGGTCAATGTGAAGGTCCAAGGGATACAGTAAAGAAGCACTGGTGCATCGGAATCTAATACTGGTCTGCCAGTAGCCGCCCAAACAGCAAACTCTTAGAAGATTCACTCTTCTTGTACTTAAGTCGGCATTGTGCCTTTTGTATTCAATCCCGAAGCAATTTCAGTGTTTGATAGTCAATGTGAAGGTTCAGATGATACAGTCAACCTGCACTGGTGCATCGCAATCTTATACTGGTCTTACAGGAGCCGCTCAAAGCACAAACAATTATAAGATTCACTCTTCTTGTACTTAACTTGGCATTGTGCCTTTTGTATTCAATGCCGATACGATTTTTGTTTTTCATGGTCAATATGAAGGTCCAAGGGATACAGTAAACCTGCACTGGTTCATCGGAATCTAATACTGGTCTCCCAGGAGCCGCTGAAAGCACAAATTCATAGAGGATTCATTCTTCTTGTACTTATGTCGGCATTTTCGCTTTTGTATTCAATCCCGATGCGATTTCTGTGCGTCATGGTCAATGTGAAGGTCCAAGGGATGCGGTGAACCTGCACTGGTGCATCGGAATATAATACTGGTCTCTCAGGAACCACTCAAACAACAAACTCTTGGAAAATTCACCTTCTTGAACTTAAGTCTTCTTTGTCCCTTTTGTATTCAATCACGATGCAATTTCTGCGATTCATGGTCAATGTGAAGGTCCAAGGGATACAGGAATCCTCCACTGGTGCATCGGAATCTTATACTGGTCTCCCAGGAGCCGCTGAAGACACAAACTCTAAGAAGATACACTCTTCTTGTAATTAAGTCGGCACTGTGCATTTAGTATTCAATCCCGATGCAATTTCTGTGTTTCATGGTCAATGTGAAGGTCCAAGGGACACAATAAACCCGCACTGGTGCATCGGAATCTAATACTGGTCTGCCAGGAGCCGCTCAAACCACAAACTCTTAGAAGATTCACTCTTCTTGTACTTAGGTCGGCATTGTGCATTTTGTATTCAATCCCGATGCAAATTCTGTGTTTCATGGGCAATGTGAAGATCCAAGGGATACAGTAAACCTGCACTGGTGCATCGGAATCTAATACTGGTCTCCCAGTCGCCGCTGAAAGCACAGACTCCTAGAAGATTCATTCTTCTTGTACTTAAGTCGGCATTGTGCCTTTTCAATTCAATCGCGATGCGATTTCTGTGTTTCATGGTCAATGTGAAGGTCCAAGAGATACAGTGAACCTGCACTGGTTCAACGGAATCTAATACTGGTCTCCCAGGCGCCGCTGAATGCACAAACTCAGAGAGGATTCATTCTTCTTGTACTTATGTCGGCATTTTCCCTTTTGTATTCAATCCCGATGCGATTTCTGTGTTTCATGGTCAATGTGAAGGTCCAAGGGATATAGTGAACCTGCACTGGTTCAACGGAATCTAATACTGGTCCCCAGGCGCCGCTGAATGCACAAACTCAGAGAGGATTCATTCTTCTTGTACTTATGTCGGCATTTTCCCTTTTGTATTCAATCCCGATGCGATTTCTGTGATTCATGGTCAATGTGAAGGTCCAAGTGATACAGTATACCTGCACTGGTGAATCGGAATCTGACACTGGTCTCCCTGGGGCCGTTCATCGTACAAACTCTTAGAAGATTCCGTCTTCTTGTACTTACGTCGGCATTGTGCCTTTTGTATTCAATCCCAATGCAATTTCTGTACTTCATGGTCAATGTGAGGGTACAAGTTATACAGTAAACCTGCACTGGTGCATCGGAATCTAATACGGGGCTCCCAGGAGCCGCTAAAAGCACAAACTCCTAGAGGATTCATTCTTCTTGCACTTGAGTCGGCATTGTCCCTTTTGTATTCAATCCCGATGCAATTTCAGTGTTTGATAGTCAATGTAAAGGTTCAAATGATACAATCAACCTGCACTGGTGCATCGCAATCTTATACTGGTCTCCCAGGAGCCGCTCAAAGCACAAACCTTTACAAGATTCACTCTTCTTGCACTTAAGTCGGCATTGTGCTTTTGTATTCAATCCCGATGCAATTTCTTTGTTTCATGGGCAATGTGAAGGTCCAAGGGATACAGTAAACCAGCACTGGTGCATCGGAATCTAGTACCGGTCTCCCAGGAGCCCCTGAATGCACAAACTCCTAGAAGATTCATTCATCTTGTAGTTAAGTCGGTATTGTGCCTTTTGTATTCAATCCCGATGCGATTTCCGTGTTTCATGGTCAATGTGAAGGTCCAAGGGATACTGTAAACGTGCACTGGTGCATCGGAGTCTAATACTGGTCTCTCAGGAGCCACTCAAACCACAAATTATTAGAGAAGTCACCTTCTTGTACTTAACTCGGCATTCTCCCTTTTGTATTCAATCCCGATGCAATGTCTGTGTTTCATGGTCAATGTGAAGGTCCAAGGGATACAGTTAATCTGCACTGGTGCATCAGAGTCTAATACTTGTCTGCCAGGAGCCGCTCAAACCACAAACTCTTAGAAGATTCACTCGTCTTGTACTTAAGTCGGCATTGTGCCTTTTGTATTCAATCCCAATGAGATATCTGTGTTTCATGGTCAATGTGAAGGTCCAAGGGCTACAGTAAACCTGCACTGGTGCATCGGAATCTAATACTGGTCTCCCATGAGCCGCTCAAACTACAAAATCTTAGAAGATTCACTCTTCTTGTACTTAAGTTATCATTGTGCCATTTGTATTCAATCCCGATGAGATAGCTGTGTTTCATGGGCAATGTGTTGGTCCAAGGGATACAATAAACGTGCACTGGTGCATCGGAATCTAATATTGGTCCCTCAGGACCCCACTCAAACCCCAAATTCTTAGAAAAGTCACCTTCTTGTACTTAACTCGGCATTCTCCCTTTTGTTTTCAATCCCGATGCAATGTCTGTGTTTCATGGTCAATGTGAAGGTCCGAGGGATACAGTAAACGTGAACTGGTGCATCGGAATCTAATACAGGTCTCCCAATAGACGCTCAAAGCACAAACTTTTAGAAGATTCACACTTCTTGTGCTTAAGTTGGCATTGTGAGTTTTGTTCTCTATCCCGATGCAATTTCTGTGTTTCATGGTCAATGTGAAGGACCAAGGGATACAGTAAAGAAGCACTGGTGCTTCGGAATCTAATACTGGTCTGCCAGGAGCCGCCCAAACCACAAACTCTTATATGATTCACTCTTCTTGTATTTAAGTCGGCATTGTGCATTTTGTATTCAATCCCGATGCTATTTCAGTGTTTGATAGTCAATGTGAAGGTTCAAATGACACAGTCAACCTGCACTGGTGCATCGCAATCTTATACTGGTCTCCCAGGAGCCGTTCAAAGCACAAACCCTTATAAGATTCACTTTTCTTGTTCTTAAGTCGGCATTGTGCTTTTGTATTCAATCCCGATGCAATTTCTGTGTTTCATGGGCAATGTGAACGTCCAAGGGATACAGTAAACCAGCACTGGTGCATCGGAATCTAATACTGGTCTCCCAGGAGCCGCTGAATGCACAAACTCATAGAGGATTCATTCTTCTTGTACTTATGTCGGCATTTTGCTTTTTGTATTCAGTCCCGATGCCATTTCTGTGTTTCATGGTCAATGTGAAGGTCCAAGGGATACAGTAAACCTGCACTGGTTCATCGGAATCTAATACTGGTCTCCCAGGAGCCGCTGAATGCACAAACTCATAGAGGATTCATTCTTCTTGTACTTATGTCGGCATTTTCCCTTCTGTATTCAATCCCGATGCGATTTCTGTGTATCATGGTCAATGAGAAGGTCCAAGGGATACAGTGAACCTCCACTGGTGCATCGGAATATAATACTGTTCTCTCAGGAGCCACTCAAACCACAAACTCTTGGAAAATTCACCTTCTTGTACTTAAGTCGGCATTGTCCCTTTAGTATTCAATTCCGATGCAAGTTCTGTGTTTCATGGTCAATGTGAAGGTCAAAGGGATACAGTAATCTTGCACTGGTGAATCGGAATCTAATACTGGTCTCCCTGGAGCCGTTCAAAATACAAACTCTCAGAAGATTCACTCTTCTTGTACTTATGTCGGCATTGTGCCTTTTGTATTCAATCCCAATGCAATTTCTGTTTTTCATGGTCAATGTGAGGGTACAAGTTATACAGTAAACCTGCACTGGTGCATCGGAATCTAATACTGGTGTCCGAGGAGCCGCTAAAATCACAAACTCCTAGAGGATTCATTCTTCTTGTACTTAACTCGGCATTGTCCCTTTTCTATTCAATCCCGATGCAATTTCTGTGTTTCATGGTCAATGTGAAGGTCCAAGGGATACAGTTAACCTGCACTGGTGCATCGGAATCTAATACTTGTCTGGCAGGAGCCGCTCAAACCACAAACTCTTATAAGATTCGTTCTTCATGTACTTAAGTCGGTATTGTGCCTTTTGTATTCAATCCCGATGCGAGTTCTGTGATTCATGGTCAATGTGAAGATCAAAGGGATACAAAAACGTGCACTGGTGCATCGGAATCTAATACCAGACTCCGAGGAGGCGCTCAAAGCACAAGCTCTTCGAAGATCCACACTTCTTGTGCTTAAATTGGCATTGTGAGTTTTGTATTCAATCCCGATGCAATTTCTGTGTTTCATGGTCAATGTGAAGGTCCAGGGGATACAGTTAACCTGCACTGGTGCATCGGAATCTAATACTGGTCTCCCAGAAGCCACTCAAAGCACAAACCCTTAGAAGATTCACTCCTCTTGTACTTAAGTCGGCATTGTCTCTATTGTATTCAATCCCGATGCAATTTCTGTGTTTCATGGTCAATGTGAAGGTCAAAGGGATACAGTAAACGTGCACTGGTGCATCGGAATATAATACATGTCCCCCAGGAGACGCTCCAATCACAAACTCTTCGATGATTCACACCTCGTGTGCTTTAGTTGGCATTGTGAGTTTTGTATGCAATCCCAATGCATTTTCTGTTTGTCATGGTCAATGTGAGGGTACAAGTGATACAGTAAACCTGCACTGGTGCATCGGAATCCAATACTGGTCTCCCAGGAGCCGCTCAAACCAGAAACCCTTAGAAAATTCACCTTCTTGTACTTAAGTCGGCATTGTGCCTTTTGTATTCAATCTCGATGCGATTTCTGTGCTTCATGGTCAATGTGAAAGTCCAAGGGACACAGTAAACCTGCACTGGTGCATCGGAATCTAATACTGGTCTGCGAGGAGCCGCTCAAAGATCAAGCTCTTAGAAGATTCACTCTTCTTGTACTTAGGTCGGCATAGTGCCTTTTGTATTCAATCCCAATGCAAGATCTGTTTTTCATGGTCAACGTGAGGGTACAAGGGATACAGTAAACCTGCACTGGTGCATCGGAATCTAATACTGGTCTCCTAGGAGCCGCTAAAATCACAAACTCCTAGAGGATTCATTCTTCTTGTACTTAACTCGGCATTCTCCCTTTTGTATTCAATCCCAATGCAATGTCTGTGTTTCATGGTCAATGTGAAGGTCCAAGGGATACAGTAAACGTGAACTGGTGCATCGGAATCTAATACAGGTCTCCCAGGAGACGCTCAAGGCACAAACTCTTCGAAGAGTCACACTTCTTGTGCTTAAGTTGGCATTGTGAGTTTTGTATTCTATCCCGATGCAATTTCTGTGTTTCATGGTCAATGTGAAGGTCCAAGGGATACAGTAAAGAAGCTCTGGTGCATCGGAATCTAATACTGGTCTGCCAGGAGCCGCCCAAACCACAAACTATTAGAAGATTCACTCTTCTTGTACTTAAGTCGGCATTGTGCCTTTTGTATTCAATCCCGAGGCAATGTCAGTGTTTGATAGTAAATTTGAAGGTTCAAATGATACAGTCAACCTGCACTGGTGCATCGCAATCTTATACTGGTCTCCCAGGAGCCGCTCAAAGCTCAAACCCTTATAAGATTCACTCTTCTTGTACTTAAGTCGACATTGTGCTTTTGTATTCAATCCCGATGCATTTTCTGTGTTTCATGGGCAATGTGAAGGTCCAAGGGATACAGAAAAACCTGCACTGGTGCATCGGAATCTAATACTGGTCTCCCAGGAGCCACTCAAACCACAAATTCTTAGAAAAGTCACCTTCTTGTACTTAACTCGGCATTCTCCCTTTTGTATTCAATCCCGATGCAATGTCTGTGTTTCATGGTCAATGTGATGGTCCGAGGGATACAGTAAACGTGAACTGGTGCGTCGGAATCTAATACAGGTCTCCCAGGAGACGCTCAAAGCACAAATTCATCGAAGATTCACACTTCTTGTGCTTAAGCTGGCATTGTGAGTTTTGTATTCAAATCGAAGCAATTTCAGTGTTTGATAGTCAATGTGAAGGTTGAAATGACACAATCAACCTGAACTGGTGCATCGGAATCTTATACTGGTCTCCCAGGAGCCGCTCAAAGCACAAACCCCTAGAGGATTCATTCTTCTTGTACTTAACTCGGCATTGTCCTTTTGTATTCAATCCCGATGCAATGTCTGTGTTTCATGGTCAATGTGAAGGTCTAAGGGATACAGTTAACCTGCACTGGTGCATCGGAATCTAATACTTGTCTGCCAGAAGCCGCTCCAATCACAAACTCTTAGAAGATTCACTCCTCTAATACTTAAGTCGGCATAGTGCCTTTTGTATTCAATCCCAATGAGATATCTGTGTTTCATGGTCAATGTGAAGGTCCAAGGGATCCAGTAAACCTGCACTGGTGCATCGGAATCTAATACTGGTCTCCCATGAGCCGCTCAAACTACAAACTCTTAGAAGATTCACTCTTCTTGTACTTAAGTTGGCATTGTGCCATTTGTATTCAATCCCGATGAGATATCTGTGTTTCATGGTCAATGTGTTGGTCCAAAGGATACAGTAAACGTGCACTGGTGCATCGAAATCTAATACTGGTCTCTCAGGAGCCACTCAAACCACAAATTCCTAGAAAAGTCACCTTCTTGTACTTAACTCGGCATTCTCCGTTTTGTATTCAATCCCGATGCAATATCTGTGTTTCATGGTCAATGTGAAGGTGCGAGGGATACAGTAAACGTGAACTGGTGCATCGGAATCTAATTCAGGTCTGCCAGGAGCCGCCCAAACCACAAACTCTTAGAAGATTCACTCCTCTTGTACTTAAGTCGGCGTTGTGCATTTTGTATTCAATCCCGAAGCAATTTCAGTGTTTGATAGTCAATGTGAAGGTTCAAATGATACAGTCAACCTGCACTGGTGCATCGGAATCTAATACTTGTCTGCCAGGAGCCGCTCCAACCACAAACTCTTAGAAGATTCACTCTTCATGTACTTAAGTCGGTATTGTGCCTTTTGTATTCAATCCCGATGCGATTTCTGTGTTTCATGGTCAATGTGAAGGTTCAAGGGATACAGTAAACCTGCACTGGTTCATTGGAATCTAATACTAGTCTCCCAGGAGCCGCTGAAAGCACAAACTCATAGAGGATTCATTCTTCTTGTACTTATGTCGGCATTTTCCCTTTTGTATTCAATCCCGATGCAATATCTGTGTTTCATGGTCAATGTGAAAGTCCAAGGGATACAGTGAACCTGCACTGGTGCATCAGAATCTAATACTGGTCTCTCAGGAGCCACTCAAACCAGAAACTCTTGGAAAATTCACCTTCTTGTACTTATGTCGTCATTGTCCCTTTAGTATTCAATTCCGATGCAAGTTCTGTGTTTCATGGTAAATGTGAAGGTCCAAGGGATACAGTAAACCTGCAATGGTGAATCGGAATCTAATACTGGTCTCCCTGGAGCCGTTCAAAATACAAACTCTCAGAAGATTCACTCTTCTTGTACTTATGTCGGCATTGTGCCTTTTGTATTCAATCCCAATGCAATTTCTGTTTTTCATGGTCAATGTGAGGGTACAAGTTATACAGTAAACCTGCACTGGTGCATCGGAATCTAATACTGGTGTCCGAGGAGCCGCTAAAATCACAAACTCCTAGAGGATTCATTCTTCTTGTACTTAACTCGGCATTGTCCCTTTTCTATTCAATCCCGATGCAATTTCTGTGTTTCATGGTCAATGTGAAGGTCCAAGGGATACAGTTAACCTGCACTGGTGCATCGGAATCTAATACTTGTCTGGCAGGAGCCGCTCAAACCACAAACTCTTATAAGATTCGTTCTTCATGTACTTAAGTCGGTATTGTGCCTTTTGTATTCAATCCCGATGCGAGTTCTGTGATTCATGGTCAATGTGAAGATCAAAGGGATACAAAAACGTGCACTGGTGCATCGGAATCTAATACCAGACTCCGAGGAGGCGCTCAAAGCACAAGCTCTTCGAAGATCCACACTTCTTGTGCTTAAATTGGCATTGTGAGTTTTGTATTCAATCCCGATGCAATTTCTGTGTTTCATGGTCAATGTGAAGGTCCAGGGGATACAGTTAACCTGCACTGGTGCATCGGAATCTAATACTGGTCTCCCAGAAGCCACTCAAAGCACAAACCCTTAGAAGATTCACTCCTCTTGTACTTAAGTCGGCATTGTCTCTATTGTATTCAATCCCGATGCAATTTCTGTGTTTCATGGTCAATGTGAAGGTCAAAGGGATACAGTAAACGTGCACTGGTGCATCGGAATATAATACATGTCCCCCAGGAGACGCTCCAATCACAAACTCTTCGATGATTCACACCTCGTGTGCTTTAGTTGGCATTGTGAGTTTTGTATGCAATCCCAATGCATTTTCTGTTTGTCATGGTCAATGTGAGGGTACAAGTGATACAGTAAACCTGCACTGGTGCATCGGAATCCAATACTGGTCTCCCAGGAGCCGCTCAAACCAGAAACCCTTAGAAAATTCACCTTCTTGTACTTAAGTCGGCATTGTGCCTTTTGTATTCAATCTCGATGCGATTTCTGTGCTTCATGGTCAATGTGAAAGTCCAAGGGACACAGTAAACCTGCACTGGTGCATCGGAATCTAATACTGGTCTGCGAGGAGCCGCTCAAAGATCAAGCTCTTAGAAGATTCACTCTTCTTGTACTTAGGTCGGCATAGTGCCTTTTGTATTCAATCCCAATGCAAGATCTGTTTTTCATGGTCAACGTGAGGGTACAAGGGATACAGTAAACCTGCACTGGTGCATCGGAATCTAATACTGGTCTCCTAGGAGCCGCTAAAATCACAAACTCCTAGAGGATTCATTCTTCTTGTACTTAACTCGGCATTCTCCCTTTTGTATTCAATCCCAATGCAATGTCTGTGTTTCATGGTCAATGTGAAGGTCCAAGGGATACAGTAAACGTGAACTGGTGCATCGGAATCTAATACAGGTCTCCCAGGAGACGCTCAAGGCACAAACTCTTCGAAGAGTCACACTTCTTGTGCTTAAGTTGGCATTGTGAGTTTTGTATTCTATCCCGATGCAATTTCTGTGTTTCATGGTCAATGTGAAGGTCCAAGGGATACAGTAAAGAAGCTCTGGTGCATCGGAATCTAATACTGGTCTGCCAGGAGCCGCCCAAACCACAAACTATTAGAAGATTCACTCTTCTTGTACTTAAGTCGGCATTGTGCCTTTTGTATTCAATCCCGAGGCAATGTCAGTGTTTGATAGTAAATTTGAAGGTTCAAATGATACAGTCAACCTGCACTGGTGCATCGCAATCTTATACTGGTCTCCCAGGAGCCGCTCAAAGCTCAAACCCTTATAAGATTCACTCTTCTTGTACTTAAGTCGACATTGTGCTTTTGTATTCAATCCCGATGCATTTTCTGTGTTTCATGGGCAATGTGAAGGTCCAAGGGATACAGAAAAACCTGCACTGGTGCATCGGAATCTAATACTGGTCTCCCAGGAGCCACTCAAACCACAAATTCTTAGAAAAGTCACCTTCTTGTACTTAACTCGGCATTCTCCCTTTTGTATTCAATCCCGATGCAATGTCTGTGTTTCATGGTCAATGTGATGGTCCGAGGGATACAGTAAACGTGAACTGGTGCGTCGGAATCTAATACAGGTCTCCCAGGAGACGCTCAAAGCACAAATTCTTCGAAGATTCACACTTCTTGTGCTTAAGCTGGCATTCTGAGTTTTGTATTCAAATCGAAGCAATTTCAGTGTTTGATAGTCAATGTGAAGGTTGAAATGACACAATCAACCTGAACTGGTGCATCGGAATCTTATACTGGTCTCCCAGGAGCCGCTCAAAGCACAAACCCCTAGAGGATTCATTCTTCTTGTACTTAACTCGGCATTGTCCTTTTGTATTCAATCCCGATGCAATGTCTGTGTTTCATGGTCAATGTGCAGGTCTAAGGGATACAGTTAACCTGCACTGGTGCATCGGAATCTAATACTTGTCTGCCAGAAGCCGCTCCAATCACAAACTCTTAGAAGATTCACTCCTCTAATACTTAAGTCGGCATAGTGCCTTTTGTATTCAATCCCAATGAGATATCTGTGTTTCATGGTCAATGTGAAGGTCCAAGGGATCCAGTAAACCTGCACTGGTGCATCGGAATCTAATACTGGTCTCCCATGAGCCGCTCAAACTACAAACTCTTAGAAGATTCACTCTTCTTGTACTTAAGTTGGCATTGTGCCATTTGTATTCAATCCCGATGAGATATCTGTGTTTCATGGTCAATGTGTTGGTCCAAAGGATACAGTAAACGTGCACTGGTGCATCGAAATCTAATACTGGTGTCTCAGGAGCCACTCAAACCACAAATTCTTAGAAAAGTCACCTTCTTGTACTTAACTCGGCATTCTCCGTTTTGTATTCAATCCCGATGCAATATCTGTGTTTCATGGTCAATGTGAAGGTGCGAGGGATACAGTAAACGTGAACTGGTGCATCGGAATCTAATTCAGGTCTGCCAGGAGCCGCCCAAACCACAAACTCTTAGAAGATTCACTCCTCTTGTACTTAAGTCGGCGTTGTGCATTTTGTATTCAATCCCGAAGCAATTTCAGTGTTTGATAGTCAATGTGAAGGTTCAAATGATACAGTCAACCTGCACTGGTGCATCGGAATCTAATACTTGTCTGCCAGGAGCCGCTCCAACCACAAACTCTTAGAAGATTCACTCTTCATGTACTTAAGTCGGTATTGTGCCTTTTGTATTCAATCCCGATGCGATTTCTGTGTTTCATGGTCAATGTGAAGGTTCAAGGGATACAGTAAACCTGCACTGGTTCATTGGAATCTAATACTAGTCTCCCAGGAGCCGCTGAAAGCACAAACTCATAGAGGATTCATTCTTCTTGTACTTATGTCGGCATTTTCCCTTTTGTATTCAATCCCGATGCAATATCTGTGTTTCATGGTCAATGTGAAAGTCCAAGGGATACAGTGAACCTGCACTGGTGCATCAGAATCTAATACTGGTCTCTCAGGAGCCACTCAAACCAGAAACTCTTGGAAAATTCACCTTCTTGTACTTATGTCGTCATTGTCCCTTTAGTATTCAATTCCGATGCAAGTTCTGTGTTTCATGGTAAATGTGAAGGTCCAAGGGATACAGTAAACCTGCAATGGTGAATCGGAATCTAATACTGGTCTCCCTGGAGCCGTACAAAGTACAAAATCTTAGAAGATTCACAATTATTGTACTTAAGTCGGCATTGTGCATTTTGTATTCAATCCCAATGCAATTTCTGTTTTTCATGGTCAATGTGAGGGTGCAAGTTATACAGTAAACCTGCACTGGTGCATCGGAGTCTAATACTGGTCTCCCTGGAGCCGCTAAAAGCACAAAATCCTAGAGGATTCATTCTTCTTATACTTAACTCGGCATTGTCCCTTTTGTATTCAATCCCGATGGAATTTCAGTGTTTGATAGTCAATGTGAAGGTTGAAATGATACAGTCAACCTGCACTTGTGCATCGCAATCTTATACTGGTCTCCCAGGAGCCGCTTAAAGCACAAACCCTTATAAGATTTACCCTTCTTGTACTTAAGTCGGCATTGTGCTTTTGTATTCGATCCCGATGCAATTTCTGTGTTTCATGGGCAATGTGAAGGTCCAAGGGATAGAGTAAACCAGCACTGGTGCTTCGGAATCTAATACCGGTCTCCAAGGAGCCCCTGAAAGCACAAACTCCCAGAAGATTCATTCTTCTTGTATTAAGTCGGCATTGTGCCTTTTGTATTCAATCCCGATGCGATTTCTGTGTTTCATGGTCAATGTGAATGTCCATGGGATACAGTAAACCTGCTCTGGTGCATCGGAATCTAATACTGGTCTCTCAGGAGCCACTCAAACCACAAACTCTTAGAAAATCCACCTTCTTGTACATAAGTCGGCATTGTCCCTTTAGTATTCAATTCCGATGCAAGTTCTGTGTTTCATGGTCAATGTGAAGATCAAAGGGATACAAAAACGTGCACTGGTGCATCGGAATCTAATACCGGACTCCGAGGAGACCATCAAAGCACAAGCTCTTCGAAGATCCACACTTCTTGTGCTTAAATTGGCATTGTGAGTTTTGTATTCAATCCTGATGCAATTTCTGTGTTTCATGGTCAATGTGAAGGTCCAGGGGATACAGTTAACCTGCACTGGTGCATCGGAATCTAATACTGGTCTCGCAGAAGCCGCTCAAAGCACAAACCCTTAGAAGATTCACTTTTCTTGTACTTAAATCCGCATTGTACCTATTGTATTCTATCCCGATGCAATTTCTGTGTTTCATGGTCAATGTGAAGGTCAAAGGGATACAGCAAACGTGCACTGGTGCATCGGAATATAATACTGGTCCCCCAAGAGACGCTCAAATCACAAACTCTTCGATGATTCACACCTCGTGTGCTTTAGTTGGCATTGTGAGTTATGTATTCAATCTCGATGCAATTTCTGCGATTCATGGTCAATGTGAAGGTCCAAGGGATACAGTAATCCTACACTGGTGCATCGGAATCTTATACTGGTCTCCCACGAGCCGCTGAACACACAAACTCTAAGAAGATTCACTCTTCTTGTACTTAAATATCCACTGTGCATTTAGTATTCTATCCCGATGCAATATCTGTGTTTCATAGTCAATGTGAAGGTCCAAATGATACATTCAACCTGGACTGGTGCATCGGAATCTAATACTGGTCTCCCAGGAGCCGCTCAAACCACAAACTCTTAGAAGGTTCACTCTACTTGTACTGAAGTCGGCATTGTGCCTTTTGTATTCAATCCCGATGCGATATCTGTGTTTCATGGTCAATGTGAAGGTCCAAGGTACACAGTAAACCTGCACTTGTGCATCGGAATCGAATACTGGTCTGCCAGGAGCCGCTAAAACACAAACTTCTAGAGGATTCATTCTTCTTGTACTTAACTCGGCATTGTCCCTTTTGTATTCAATCCCGTTGCAATTTCAGTGTTTGATAGTCAGTGTGAAGGTTGAAATGATACAGTCAACCTGCACTTGTGCATCGCAATCTTATACTGGTCTCCCAGGAGCCGCTCAAAGCACAAACCCTTATAAGATTTACCCTTCTTGTACTTAAGTCGGCATTGTGCTTTTGTATTCAATCCCGATGCAATTTCTGTGTTTCATGGGCAATGTGAAGGTCCAAGGGATAGAGTAAACCAGCACTGGTGCTTCGGAATCTAATACCGGTCTCCCAGGAGCCCCTGAAAGCACAAACTCCTAGAAGATTCATTCTTCTTGTATTAAGTCGGCATTGTGCCTTTTGTATTCAATCCCGATGCGATTTCTGTGTTTCATGGTCAATGTGAATGTCCATGGGATACAGTAAACCTGCTCTGGTGCATCGGAATCTAATACTGGTCTCTCAGGAGCCATTCAAACCACAAACTCTTAGAAAATCCACCTTCTTGTACATAAGTCGGCATTGTCCCTTTAGTATTCAATTCCGATGCAAGTTCTGTGTTTCATGGTCAATGTGAAGATCAAAGGGATACAAATACGTGCACTGGTGCATCGGAATCTAATACCGGACTCCGAGGAGACCACTAAAGCACAAGCTCTTCGAAGATGCACACTTCTTGTGCTTAAATTGGCATTGTGAGTTTTGTATTCAATCCTGATGCAATTTCTGTGTTTCATGGTCAATGTGAAGGTCCAGGGGATACAGTTAACCTGCACTGGTGCATCGGAATCTAATACTGGTCTCCCAGAAGCCGCTCAAAGCACAAACCCTTAGAAGATTCACTTTTCTTGTACTTAAGTCCGGATTGTACCTATTGTATTCAATCCCGATGCAATTTCTGCGTTTCATGGTCAATGTGAAGGTCAAAGGGATACAGCAAACGTGCACTGGTGCATCGGAATATAATACTGGTCCCCCAAGAGACGCTCAAATCACAAACTCTTCGATGATTCACACCTCGTGTGCTTTAGTTGGCATTGTGATTTATGTATTCAATCTCGATGCAATTTCTGCGATTCATGGTCAATGTGAAGGTCCAAGGGATACAGTAATCCTACACTGGTGCATCGGATTCTTATACTGGTTTCCCACGAGCCGCTGAAGACACAAACTCTAAGAAGATTCACTCTTCTTGTACTTAAATCTCCACTGTGCATTTAGTATTCAATCCCGATGCAATATCTGTGTATCATAGTCAATGTGAAAGTCCAAATGATACAGTCAACCTGGACTGGTGCATCGGAATCTAATACTGGTCTCCTAGGAGCCGCTCAAACCACAAACTCTTAGAAGGTTCACTCTACTTGTACTTAAGTCGGCATTGTGCCTTTTGTATTCAATCCTGACGCGATATCTGTGTTTCATGGTCAATGTGAAGGTCCAAGGGACACAGTAAACCTGCACTTGTGCATCGGAATCTAATACTGGTCTGCCAGGAGCCGCTCAAACCACAAACTCTTAGAAGATTCACTCTTCTTGTACTTAGGTCGGCATTGTGCCTTTTGTATTCAATCACAATGCAATATCTGTTTTTCATGGTCAATGTGAGGGTACAAGGGATACAGTAATCCTACACTGGTGCATCGGAATCTTATACTGGTCCCCCATGAGCCGCTCGAACTACAAACTCTTAGAAGATTCACTCTTCTTGTACTTAAGTTGGCATTGCGCCATTTGTATTCAATCCCGATGCGATATCTGTGTTTCTTGGTCAATGTGTTTGTCCAAGGGATACAGTAATACTACACTGGTGAATCGGAATCGAATACTGTTCACCCAGGAGCCGCTCAAACCACAAACTCCTAGAGGATTCATTCTTCTTGTACTTAACTCGGCATTGTCACTTTTGTATTCAATCCCGATGCAATTTCTGTGTTTCATGGGCAATGTGAAGGTCCAAGGGATACAGTTAACCTGCACTGGTGCATCGGAATCTAAACTTGTCTGCCAGGAGCCGCTCAAACCACAAACTCTTAGAAGATTCACTCTTCATGTACTTAAGTCGGTATTGTGCCTTTTGTATTCAATCCCGATGCGATTTCTGTGTGTCATGGCCAATTTTTAGGTCCAAGGGATACAGTAAACCTGCACTGGTTCATCGGAATCTAATACTGGACTCCTAGGAGCCGCTGAAAGCACAAACTCATAGAGGATTCATTCTTCTTGTACTTATGTCGGCATTTTCCCTTTTGTATTCAATCCCGATGCAATAACTGTGTTTCATGGGTCAATGTGAAGGTCCAAGGGATACAGTGAACCTGCACTGGTGCATCGGAATCTAATACTGGTCTCTCAGGAGCCACTCAAACCACAAACTCTTGGAAAATTCACCTTCTTGTACTTAAGTCGGCATTGTCCCTTTAGTATTCAATTCCGATGCAATTTCTGTGTTTCATGGGGAATGTGAAGGTCCAAGGGATACAGTAAACCTGCCATGGTGCATCGGAATCTAATACTGGTCTCGCAGAAGCCGCTCAAAGCACAAACCCTTAGAAGATTCACTCTTCTTGTACTTAAGTCGGCATTGTGCTTTTTCTATTCAATCCCGATGCGAGATATGTGTTTCAATGTCAATGTGAAGGTCCAAGGGATACAGTAAAGAAGCACTGGTGCATCGGAATCTAATACGGGTCTGCCAGGAGCCGCCCAAACCACAAACTCTTAGAAGATTCACTCTTCTTGTACTTAAGTTGGCATTGTGCCTTTTGTATTCAATCCCGATGCGATATCTGTGTTTCATGGTCAATGTGAAGGTCCAAGGGACACAGTAAACCTGCACTTGTGCATCGGAATCTAATACTGGTCTGCCAGGAGCCGCTCAAACCACAAACTCTTAGAAGATTCACTCTTCTTCTACTTAGGTTGGCATTGTGCCTTTTGTATTCAATCCCATTGCAATATCTGTGTTTCACGGTCAATGTGAGGGTACAAGGGATAGAGTAATCCTACACTGGTGCATCGGAATCTTATACTGGTCCCCCATGAGCCGCTCAAACTACAAACTCTTAGAAGATTCACTCTTCTTGTACTTAAGTTGGCATTGCGCCATTTATATTCAATCCCGATGCGATATCTGTGTTTCATGGTCAATGTGTTGGTCCAAGGGATACAGTAATACTACACTGGTGCATCGGAATCGAATACTGGTCACCCAGGAGCCGCTCAAACTACAACCTCTTAGAAGATTCATTCTTCTTGTACTTAAGTTGGCATTGAACCATTTGTATTCAATCCCGATGAGATATCTGTGTGTCATGGTCAATGTGTTGGTCCAAGGGATACAGTAAACGTGCACTGGTGCATCGGAATCTAATACTGGTCTCTCAGGAGCCACTCAAACCACAAATTCTTAGAAAAGTCACCTTCTTGTACTTAACTCGGCATTCTCCGTTTTGTATTCAATCCCGATGCAATATCTGTGTTTCATTGGCAATGTGAAGGTCCGACGGATACAGTAAACGTGAACTGGTGTATCGGAATCTAATACAGGTCTCCCAGGAGACGCTCAAAGCACAAACTCTTCGAAGATTCACACTTCTTGTGCTTAAGTTGGCATTGTGAGTTTTGTATTCTATCCCGATGCAATTTCTGTGTTTCATGGTCAATGTGAAGGTCCAAGGGATACAGTAAAGTAGCACTAGTGCATCAGAATCTAATACTGGTCTGCCAGGAGCCGCCCAAACCACAAACTCTCAGAAGATTCACTCCTCTTGTACTTAAGTCGGCATTGTATATTTTGTATCCAATCCCGAAGCAATTTCAGTGTTTGATAGTCAATGTGGTGGTTCAAATGATACAGTCAACCTGCACTGGTGCATCGGAATCTAATACTTGTCTGCCAGGATCCGCTCAAACCACAAACTCTTAGAAGATTCAATCTTCATGTACTTAAGTCGGTATTGTGCCATTTGTATTCAATCCCGATGCGATTTCTGTGTTTCATGGCCAATTTGAAGGTCCAAGGGATACAGTAAACCTGCACTGGTTCATCGGAATCTAATACTGGACTCCCAGGAGCCGCTGAAAGCACAAACTCATAGAGGATTCATTCTTCTTGTACTTATGTCATCATTTTCCCTTTTGTATTCAATCCCGATGCAATTTCTGTGTTTCATGGTCAATGTGAAGGTCCAAGGGATACAGTGAACCCTCACTGGTGCATCGGAATCTAATACTGGTCTCTCAGGTGCCACTCAAACCACAAACTCTTGGAAAATTCACCTTCTTGTACTTAGTCGGCATTGACCCCTTTAGTATTCAGTTCCGATGCAAGTTCTGTGTTTCGTGGTCAATGTGAAGGTCCAAGGGATACAGTAAACCTGCACTGGTGAATCGGAATCTAATACTGGTCTCCCTGGAGCTGTTCAAAGTACAATATCTGAGAAGATTCACTCTTCTTATACTTAAGTCGGCATTGTGCCTTTTGTATTCAATCCCAATGCAATTACTGTTTTTCATGGTCAATGTGAGGGTACACGTTATACAGTAAACCTGCACTGGTGCATCGGAATCTAATACTGGTCTCCCATGAGCCACTCAAATCACAAACTCTTGGAAAATTCACCTTCTTGTACATAAGTCGGCATTGTCCCTTTAGTATTCAATTCCGATGCAAGTTCTGTGTTTCATGGTCAATGTGAAGGATCCAGGGGATACAGTAAACGTGCACTGGTGCATCGGAATATAATACTGGTCCCCCAGGAGACGCTCAAATCACAAACTCTTCGATGATTCACACCCCGTGTGCTTTAGTTGCCATTGTGAGTTATGTATTCAATCTCGTTGCAATTTCTGTGTTTCATGGGGAATGGGAAGGTCCAAGGGATACAGTAAACCCGCCATGGTGCATCGGAATCTAATACTGGTCTCGCAGAAGCCGCTCAAAGCACAAACCCTTAGAAGATTCACTCTTCTTGTACTTAAGTCGGCATTGTGCCTTTTCTATTCAATCCCGATGCGAGATATGTGTTTCAATGTCAATGTGAAGGTACAAGGGATACAGTAATACTACACTGGTGCATCGGAATCCAATACTGGTCTCCCAGGAGCCGCTCAAACCACAAACCCTTAGAAAATTCACCTTCTTGTACTTAAGTCGGCTCTGTCCCTTTTGTATTCAATCACGATGCAATTTCTGCGATTCATGGTCAATGTGAAGGTCCAAGGGATACAGTAATCCTACACTGGTGCATCGGAATCTTATACTGGTCTCCCAGGAGCCGCTGAAGGCACAAACTCTAAGAAGATTCACTCTTCTTGTACTTAAGTCGGCACTGTGCATTTAGTATTCAATCCCGATGCAATTTCTGTGTTTCATAGTCAATGTGAAGGTCCAAATGATACAGTCAACCTGGACTGGTGCATCGGAATCTAATACTGGTCTCCCAGGAGCCGCTCCAACCACAAACTCTTAGAAGGTTCACTCTACTTGTACTTACGTCGGCATTGTGCCTTTTGTATTCAATCCCAATGCAATATCTGTTTCTCATGGTCAATGTGAGGGTACAAGGGATACAGTAATCCTACACTGGTGCATCGGAATCTTATACTGGTCCTCCATGAGCCGCTCAAACTGCAAACACTTAGAAGATTCACCCTTCTTGTACTTAAGTTGGCATTGTGCCATTTGTATTCAATCCCGATGCGATGTCTGTGTTTCATGGTCAATGTGTTCGTTCAAGGATACAGTAAACGTGCACTGGTGCATCGGAATCTATTACTGGTCTCTCAGGAGCCACTCAAACCACAAATTCACAGAAAAGTCACCTTCTTGTACTTAACTCGGCATTCTCCCTTTTGTATTCAATCCCGATGCAATGTCTGTGTTTCATGGTCAATGTGAAAGTCCAAGGGATACAGTAGACGTGAACTGGTGCATCGGAATATAATACAGGTCTCCCAGGAGACGCTTAAAGCACAAACTCTTCGAAGATTCACACTTCTTGTGCTTAAGTTGGCTTTGTGAGTTTTGTATTCTATCCCGATGCAATGTCTGTGTTTCATGGTCAATGTGAAGGTCCGAGGGATACAGTAATCCTTCACTGGTGCATCGGAATCTAATACTGGTCTCCGAGGAGCCGCTCAAACCACAAACCCTTAGAAAATTCGCTCTTCTTGTACTTAAGTCCGCAATGTCCCTTTTGAATTCAATCCCGATGCAATTTCTGTGTTTCATGGTCATTGTGAAGGTCAAAGGGATACAGTAAACGTGAACTGGTGCTCGGAATCTAATACATGTCTCCCAGGAAATGCTCGAAGCACGAACTCTTAGAAAATTCACCTTCCTTTACTTTAGTCGGCATTGTGCGTTTTGTATTGAATCCCGATGCAATTTCAGTGTTTCATAGTCAATGTAAATTTCCAAATGATACAGTCAACGTGCACTGGTGCATCGGAATCTACTACTGGTCTCCCAGAAGCTGCTCAAAGCACAAACTCTTCGAAGATTCACTCTTCTTGTACTTAAGTCGTCATTGTCCCTATTGTATTCAATCCCGATGCAATGTCTGTGTTTAATGGTCAATGTGAAGGTGAAAGGATACAGAAAACATGCTCTGGTGCATCGGATTTAATACAGGTCTCCCAGGAGGCGCTCAAAGCACAAAATCTTCGAAGATCACACTACTTCTGCTTAAGTTGGCATTGTAAGTTTTGTATCTATTTCCGATGCAATTTCTGTGTTTCATGGTCAATGTGAAGGTCCAAGGGATACAGTAAACACGCACAGGTGCATCGGAATGTAATACTGGTCTGCCAGGAGCCGTTCCAACCACAAACTCTTAGAAGTTACACTCTTCTTGTACTTGAGTCGGCATTGTGCCTTTTGTATTCAATCCCAATGAAAATTCTGTGTTTCATACACAATGTGATGGGCAAAGGGATACAGTAGACCTGCACTGGTGCATCGCAATCTAATACTGGTCTCCCAGGAGCCGCTCAAGGCACAAACTCTCGAAGATTCACTCTTCTTGTACTTAAGTCGGCATTGTCCCCTTTTGTATTGAATCCCGATGCAATTTATGTATTTCTGGTCAATGTGAAGTTCCAAGGGAAACAGTAAACCTGCACTAGTGCATCGGAATCTAATACTGGTCTGCCAGGAGCCGCTCCAACCATAAACTCCTAGAAGATTCACTTTTCTTGTACTTAAATCGGCATTGTGCATTTTGTTCTCAATCCCGATGCGATCTATGTGTTTCATGGTCAACTTGAAGGTCCAAGGTATACAGTAAATCTGCACTGGTGCATCGGAATCTAATACTGGTCTCTCAGGAGCCGCTCAACCCACAAACTCTTATAATATTCACCTTCTTGTACTTAAGTCCGCATTGTGTATTTTGTATTCAATCCCGATGCATTATCCGTGTTCATAGTCAATGTTAAGGTCCAAATGATACAGTAAACCTGCACTGGTGCATCATAATGTAATACTGGTCTCCCAGCAGCCGCTAAAAGCACAACCTCCTAGAGGATTCATTATTCTTGTACTTAAGTCGGCATTGTCCCTTTTGTATTCGATCCCGATGCAATTTCTGTATTTCATGGTCAATGTGATGGTCCAAATGATACAGTCAACCTGCACTGGTGCATCGGAATCTAATACTTGTCTCCCAGGAGCCGCCCAAAGCACAAACTCTTAGAAGATTCACCTTTCTTGTACTTAAGTTGGCATTGTGCCATTTGTATTCAATCCCGATGCGATGTCTGTGTTTAATGGTCAATGTGAAGGTGAAAGGATACAGAAAACATGCTCTGGTGCATCGGAATTTAATACAGGTCTCCCAGGAGGCGCTCAAAGCACAAAATCTTCGAAGATCACACTACTTCTGCTTAAGTTGGCATTGTAAGTTTTGTATCCATTTCCGATGCTATTTCTGTGTTTCATGGTCAATGTGAAGGTCCAAGGGATACAGTAAACCTGCACAGGTGCATCGGAATGTAATACTGGTCTGCCAGGAGCCGTTCCAACCACAAACTCTTAGAAGTTACACTCTTCTTGTACTTAAGTCGGCATTGTGCCTTTTGTATTAAATCCCAATGAAAATTCTGTGTTTCATACACAATGTGATGGGCAAAGGGATACAGTCGACCTGCACTGGTGCATCGCAATCTAATACTGGTCTCCCAGGAGCCGCTCAAGGCACAAACTCTTCGAAGATTCACTCTTCTTGTACTTAAGTCGGCATTGTCCCTTTTGTATTGAATCCCGATGCAATTTATGTATTTCTGGTCAATGTGAAGTTCCAAGGGAAACAGTAAACCTGCACTAGTGCATCGGAATCTAATACTGGTCTGCCAGGAGCCGCTCCAACCATAAACTCCTAGAAGATTCACTTTTCTTGTACTTAAATCGGCATTGTGCCTTTTGTTCTCAATCCCGATGCGATCTATGTGTTTCATGGTCAACGTGAAGGTCCAAGGTATACAATAAACCTGCACTGGTGCATCGGAATCTAATACTGGTCTCCCAGGAGCCGCTGAAAGCACAAACTCCTAGAGGATTCATTCTTCTTGTACTTAAGTCGGCATTGTCCATTTTGTATTCAATCCCGATGCAATTTCTGTGTTTCATGGTGAATGTGAGGGTCCAAGGGATACAGTAAATCTGCACTGGTGCATCGGAATCTAATTCTGGTCTCTCAGGAGCCGCTCAACCCACAAACTCATATAATATTCACCTTCTTGTACTTAAGTCCGCATTGTGTATTTTGCATTCAATCCCGATGCATTACCCGTGTTCATAGTCAATGTTAAGGTCCAAATGATACAGTAAACCTGCACTGGTGCATCATAATGTAATACTGGTCTCCCAGCAGCCGCTAAAAAACACAACCTCCTAGAGGATTCATTCTTCTTGTACTTAAGTCGGCATTGTCCCTTTTGTATTCGATCCCGATGCAATTTCTGTATTTCATGGTCAATGTGATGGTCCAAATGATACAGTCAACCTGCACTGGTGCATCGGAATCTAATACTTGTCTCCCAGGGGCCGCTCAAAGCACAAACTCGTAGAAGATTCACTCTTCTTGTAGTTAAGTCGGCATAGTGCCATTTGTATTCAATTCGATGCGATTTCTGTGTTTCATGGTCCATGCAAAGGACCAAGAGAGACAGTAAACCTGCCCTGGTGCATCGGAATATAATACTGGTCTCTCAGGAGCCGCTGAAATCACAAACTCTGAGAAAATTCACCTACTTGTACTTAAGTCGGCATTGTGCCTTTTCTATTCAATCCCGATGCGAGTTATGTGTTTCAATGTCAATGTGAAGGTACAAGGGATACAGTAATACTACACTGGTGCATCGGAATCCAATACTGGTCTCCCAGGAGCCGTTGAAAGCACAAACTCCAAGGAGATACATTCTTCTTTGACTTTAGTCGGCATTGTCCCTTTTGTATTCAATCCCGATGCAATTTCTGTGTTTCATGGTCAATGGGAAAGTCCAAGGTATACAGTAAACCTGCACTGGTGCATCGGAATCTAATATTGGTCTCCCAGGAGCCGCTCCAACCACAAACCCGTGGAAGATTCACTCTTCTTGTACTTAAGCATTCATTGTCCCTTTTGTATTCAATCCCGATGCACATTCTGTGTTTCATGGTCAATGTGACGTTGCAAATGATACAGTCAACCTGCACTGGTGCATCGGAATCTAAAACTGGTCTCCCAGGAGCCTCTTAAAACACAATCTCTTAGAAGATTCACTCTTCTTGTACTTAAGTCGGCATTGTCCCTATTGTATTCAATCCCGATGCAATATTTGCGTTTCATGGACAATGTGAAGGTTCAGGGGATACAGTTAAACCTGCACTGGTGCATCGGAATCTAATATTGGTCTCCAAGAAGCCGCTCAAAGCACAAACCCTTAGAAGATTCACTCTTCTTGTACTTAAGTCGGCATTGTCCATATTGTATTCAATCCGTATGCAATTTCTGTGTTTCGTGGTCAAAATGAAGGTCAAAGGGATACAGTAAACTTGCACTGGTGCATCGGAATATAATACAGGTCCCCCAGGAGACGCTCAAATCACAAACTCTTCGATGATTCACACCTCGTGTGCTTTAGTTGGCATTATGAGTTTTGTATTCTATCCAATGCAATTTCTGTTTTTCTTGGTCAATGTCAGGGTACAAGTTATACAGTAAACCCGCACTGGTGCATCAGAGTCCAATACTGGTCTCCCAGGAGCCGCTCAAACCACAAACACTTAGAAAATTCACCTTCTTGTACTTAAGTCGGCTTTGTCCCTTTTTTATTCAATCACGATGCAATTTCTGCGATTCATGGTCAATGTGAAGGTCCAAGGGATACAGTAATTCTACACTGGTGCATCGGAATCTTATACTGGTCTCCCAGGAGCCGCTGAAGACACAAACTCTAAGAAGATTCACTCTTCTTGTACTTAAGTCGGCACTGTGCATTTAGTATTCAATCCCGATGCAATTTCTGTGTTTCATAGTCAATGTGAAGGTCCAAATGAGACAGTCAGCCTGCACTGTTTCATCGGAATCTAATACTGGTCTCCCAGGAGCCGCTCAAACCACAAACTCTTAGAAGGTTCACTCTTCTTGTACTTAAGTCGGCATTGTGCCCTTTGTATTGAATCCTGATGCGATTTCTGTGTTTTCATGGTCAATCTGAAGGTCCAAGTGACACAGTAAACCTGCACTGGTGCATCGGAATCTAATACTGGTCTCCCAAGAGCCGCTAAAAGCACAAACTCCTAGATGATTCATTCTTCTTGTACTTAACTCGGCATTGTCCCTTTTGTATTCAATCCCGATGCAATTTCTGTGTTTCATGGTCAATGCGAAGGTCCAAATGATACAGTCGACCTGCACTGGTGCATCGGATTCTAACACTGGTCTCCCAGGAGGCCTCAAAGCACAAACTTTTAGAAGATTCACTCCTCTTGTACTTAAGTCGGCATTGTGCCCTTTGTATTCAACCCCAATGAGATATCTGTGTTTCATGGTCAATGTGAAGGTCCAAGGGATACAGTAAATCTGCACTGGTGCATCGGAATCTAGTACTGCTCTCCCCATGAGCCGCTCAAACTGCAAACTCTTAGAAGATTCACTCTTCTTGTACTTAAGTTAGCATTGTGCCATTTGGATTCAATCCCGATGAGATATCTGTGCTTCATGTTCAATGTGTTGGTCCAAGGGATACAGTAAACGTGAACTGGTGCATCGGAATCTAATACTGGTCTCTCAGGAGCCACTCAAACCACAAATTCTTAGAAAAGTGACCTTCTTGTACTTAACTCGGCATTCTCCCTTTTGTATTCAATCCCAATGCATTGTCTGTGTTTCATGGTCAATGTGAAGGTGCAAAGGATACAGTAAACGTGAACTGGTGCATCGGAATCTAATACAGGTCTCCCAGGAGACGCTCAAAGCAAAAAACTCTTCGAAGATTCACACTTCTTGTGCTTAAGTTGGCATTGTGAGTTTTGTATTCTATCCCGGTGCTAATTCTGTGTTTCATGGTCACTGTGAAGGTCCAAGGAATACAGTAAAGAAGCACTGGTGCATGGGAATCTAATACTGGTCTGCCAGGAGCCACCCAAACCACAAACTCTTACAAGATTCACTCTTCTTGTACTTAAGTCGGCATGTGCCTTTTCTATTCAATCCCGAAGCAATTTCAGTGTTTGATAGTCAATGTGAAGGTTCAAATGATACAGTCAACCAGCGCTGGTGCATCGCAATCTTATACTGGTCTCCCAGGAGCCGCTCAAAGCTCAAACCCTTATAAGATTCACTCTTCTTGTACTTAAGTCGGCATTGTGCTTTTGTATTCAATCCCGTTGCAATGTCTGTGCTTCATGGTCAATGTGAAGGTCCAAGGGATACAGTAAACCTGCACTGGTGCTTCGGAATCTAATACTGGTCTGCCAGCAGCCGCTCCAACCACAAACTCTTAGAGGATACACTCTTCTTGTACTTAAGTCGGCATTGTGCCTTTTGTATTCAATCCCAATGCAATATCTGTGTTTCATACACAATGTGATGGTCCAAGGGATACAGTAAACCTGCCCTGGTGCATCGGAATCCAATACTGGTCTCCCAGGAGCCGCTCAAAGCACAAACTCTTAGAAGATTCACTCTTCTTGTACTCAAGTCGGCATTGTCCCTTTTGTATTGAATCCCGATGCAATTTCTGTATTTCATGGTCAATGTGAAGTTCCAAGGGAAACACTAAACCTGCACTAGTTCATCGGAATCTAATACTGGTCTGCCAGGAGCCGCTCCAACCACAAACTCTTAGAAGATTCACTCTTCTTGTACTTAAATCGGCATTGTGCCTTTTGTACTCAATCCCTATGCGATCTCTGTGCTTCATGGTCAATGTGAAGGTCCAAGGGATACAATAAACCTGCACTGGTGCATCGGAATCTAATTCTGGTCTTCCAGGAGCCGCTGAAAGCGAAAACTCCTACAGGATTCATTTTTCTTTTACTTAAGTCGGCATTGTCCCTTTTGTATTCAATCCCGATGCAATTTCTGTGTTTCATGGTCAATGTGGAGGACCAAGGGATACAGTAAATCTGGACTGGTGCATCGGAATCTAATACTGGTCTCTCAGGAGCAGCTTAACCCACAAACTCTTAGAAAATTCACCTTCTTGTACATAAGACGGCATTGTGAGTTTTGTATGCTATCCCGATGCGATTTCTGTGTTTCATGGTCATTGTGAAGGTCCAAGGTATACAGTAAAGAAGCACTATTGCATGGGAATCTAATACTGGTCTGCCAAGAGCCGCCCAAACCACAAACTCTTAGAAGATTCACTCTTCTTGTACTTTAGTCGGCATTGTGCCTTTTGTATTCAATCCCGAAGCAATTTCAGTGTTTGATAGTCAATGTGAAGGTTCAAATGATACAGTCAACCAGCACTGGTGCATCGCAATCTTATACTGGTCTCCCAGGAGCCGCTCAAAGCACAAACCCTTATAAGATTCACTCTTCTTGTACTTAAGTCGGCATTGTGCTTTTGTCTTCAATCCCGATGCAATTTCTGTGTTTCATAGTCAATGTGAATGTCCAAATGATACAGTCAACCTGCACCGGTGCATCGGAATCTAATACAGGTCTCTCAGGAGCCGCTCAAAGCACAAACTGTTCAAAGATTCACTCTTCTTTTACATAAGTCGGTATTGTGCATTTTGTATTCAATCCCGATTCAATTTCTATGTTTCGTGGTCAATGAGAATGTCCAAGGGATACAGTAAATGTGCACTGGTTCATCGGAATCTAATACTGGTCCCCCATGAGCCGTTCAAACGACAAACTCTTAGAAGATTCACTCTTCTTGTATTTAAGTCGCCATTGTGCCCCTTGTATTCAATCCCGTTGCAATGTCTGTGCTTCATGGTCAATGTGAAGGTCCAAGGGATACAGTAAACCTGCACTGGTGCTTCGGAATCTAATACTGGTCTGCCAGCAGCCGCTCCAACCACAAACTCTTAGAGGATACACTCTTCTTGTACTTAAGTCGGCATTGTGCCCTTTGTATTCAATCCCAATGCAATATCTGTGTTTCATACTCAATGTGATGGTCCAAGGGATACAGTAAACCTGCACTGGTGCATCGGAAACTAATACTGGTCTCCCAGGAGCCGCTCAAGGCACAAACTCTTAGAAGATTCACTCTTCTTGAACTCAAGTCGGCATTGTCCCTTTTGTATTGAATCCCGATGCAATTTCTGAATTTCATGGTCAATGTGAAGTTCCAAGGGAAGCAGTAAACCTGCACTAGTGCATCGGAATCTAATACTGGTCTGCCAGGAGCCGCTCCAACCACAAACTCTTAGAAGATTCACTCTTCTTGTACTTAAATCGGCATTGTGCCTTTTGTACTCAATCCCTATGCGATCTCTGTGTTTCATGGTCAATGTGAAGGTCCAAGGGATACAATAAACCTGCACTGGTGCATCGGAATCTAATTCTGGTCTCCCAGGAGCCGCTGAAAGCGAAAACTCCTAGAGGATTCATTCTTCTTTTACTTAAGTCGGCATTGTCCCTTTTGTATTGAATCCCGATGCAATTTCTGTGTTTCATGGTGAATGTGAAGGTCCAAGAGATACAGTAAATCTGCACTGGTGCATCGGAATCTAATACTGGTCTCTCAGGAGCCACTCAAACCACAAATTCTTAGAAAAGTCACCTTCTTGTACTTAACTCGGCATTCTCCCTTTTGTATTCAATCCCGATGCAATATCTGTGTTTCATGGTCAATGTGAAGGTCCGACGGATACAGTAAACGTGAACTGGTGTATCGGAATCTAATACAGGTCTCCCAGGAGACGCTCAAAGCACAAACTCTTCGAAGATTCACACTTCTTGTGCTTAAGTTGGCATTGTGAGTTTTGTATTCTATCCCGATGGAATTTCTGTGTTTCATGGTCAATGTGAAGGTCCAAGGGATACAGTAAATTAGCACTGGTGCATCGGAATCTAATACTGGTCTGCCAGGAGCCGCCCAAACCACAAACTCTTAGAAGATTCACTCCTCTTGTACTTAAGTCGGCATTGTGCATTTTGTATTCAATCCCGAATCAATTTCAGTGTTTGATAGTAAATGTGGTGGTTCAAATGATAAAGTCAACCTGCACTGGTGCATCGGAATCTAATACTCGTCTGCCAGGAGCCGTTCAAACCACAAACTCTTAGAAGATTCACTCTTCATGTACTTAAGTCGGTATTGTGCATTTTGTATTCAATCCCGATGCGATTTCTTTGTTTCATGGTCAATTTGAAGGTTTAAGGGATACAGAAAACCTGCACTGGTTCATCGGAATCTAATACTGGACTCCCACGGGCCGCTGAAAGCACAAACTCATAGAGGATTCATTCTTCTTGTAGTTAACCCGGCATTGTCCCTTTTGTATTCAATCCCGATGCAATTTCAGTGTTTGATCTTCAATGTGAAGGTTGAGATGATACAGTCGACCTGCACTGGTGCATCGGAATCTAATACTGGTCTCTCATGAGCCACTCAAACCACAAACTCTTGGAAAATTCACCTTTTTGTACATAAGTCGGCATTGTCCCTTTAGTATTCAATTCCGATGCAAGTTCTGTGTTTCATGGTCAATGTGAAGGTCCAGGGGATACAGTAAACGTGCACTGGTGCATCGGAATATAATACTGGTCCCCCAGGAGACGCTCAAATCACAAACTCTTCGATGATTCCCACCCCGTGTGCTTTAGTTGCCATTGTGAGTTATGTATTCAATCTCGATGCAATTTCTGTGTTTCATGGGGAATGTGAAGTTCCAAGGGATACAGTAAACCTGCCATGGTGCACCGGAATCTAATACTGGTCTCGCAGAAGCCGCTCAAAGCACAAACCCTTAGAAGATTCACTCTTCTTGTACTTAAGTCGGCATTGTGCCTTTTCTATTGAATCCCGAGGCGAGTTATGTGTTTCAATGTCAATGTGAAGGTACAAGGGATACAGTAATACTACACTGGTGCATCGGAATCCAATACTGGTCTCCCAGGAGCCGCTCAAACCACAAACACTTAGAAAATTCACCTTCTTGTACTTAAGTCGGCTTTGTCCCTTTTTTATTCAATCACGATGCAATTTCTGCGATTCATGGTCAATGTGAAGGTCCAAGGGATACAGTAATTCTACACTGGTGCATCGGAATCTTATACTGGTCTCCCAGGAGCCGCTGAAGACACAAACTCTAAGAAGATTCACTCTTCTTGTACTTAAGTCGGCACTGTGCATTTAGTATTCAATCCCGATGAAATTTCTGTGTTTCATAGTCAATGTGAAGGTCCAAATGAGACAGTCAGCCTGCACTGTTTCATCGGAATCTAATACTGGTCTCCCAGGAGCCGCTCAAACCACAAACTCTTAGAAGGTTCACTCTTCTTGTACTTAAGTCGGCATTGTGCCCTTTGTATTGAATCCCGATGCGATTTCTGTGTTTCATGGTCAATGTGAAGGTCCAAGTGACACAGTAAACCTGCACTGGTGCATCGGAATCTAATACTGGTCTCCCAAGAGCCGCTAAAAGCACAAACTCCTAGATGATTCATTCTTCTTGTACTTAACTCGGCATTGTCCCTTTTGTATTCAATCCCGATGCAATTTCTGTGTTTCATGGTCAATGCGAAGGTCCAAATGATACAGTCGACCTGCACTGGTGCATCGGATTCTAACACTGGTCTCCCAGGAGGGCTCAAAGCACAAACTCTTAGAAGATTCACTCCTCTTGTACTTAAGTCGGCATTGTGCCCTTTGTATTCAACCCCAATGAGATATCTGTGTTTCATGGTCAATGTGAAGGTCCAAGGGATACAGTAAATCTGCACTGGTGCATCGGAATCTAGTACTGCTCTCCCATGAGCCGCTCAAACTACAAACTCTTAGAAGATTCACTCTTCTTGTACTTAAGTTAGCATTGTGCCATTTGGATTCAATCCCGATGAGATATCTGTGCTTCATGTTCAATGTGTTGGTCCAAGGGATACAGTAAACGTGAACTGGTGCATCGGAATCTAATACTGGTCTCTCAGGAGCCACTCAAACCACAAATTCTTAGAAAAGTGACCTTCTTGTACTTAACTCGGCATTCTCCCTTTTGTATTCAATCCCAATGCATTGTCTGTGTTTCATGGTCAATGTGAAGGTGCAAAGGATACAGTAAACGTGAACTGGTGCATCGGAACCTAATACAGGTCTCCCAGGAGACGCTCAAAGCAAAAAACTCTTCGAAGATTCACACTTCTTGTGCTTAAGTTGGCATTGTGAGTTTTGTATTCTATCCCGGTGCAAATTTTGTGTTTCATGGTCACTGTGAAGGTCCAAGGAATACAGTAAAGAAGCACTGGTGCATGGGAATCTAATACTGGTCTGCCAGGAGCCACCCAAACCACAAACTCTTACAAGATTCACTCTTCTTGTACTTAAGTCGGCATGTGCCTTTTCTATTCAATCCCGAAGCTATTTCAGTGTTTGATAGTCAATGTGAAGGTTCAAATGATACAGTCAACCAGCGCTGGTGCATCGCAATCTTATACTGGTCTCCCAGGAGCCGCTCAAAGCTCAAACCCTTATAAGATTCACTCTTCTTGTACTTAAGTCGGCATTGTGCTTTTGTATTCAATCCCGTTGCAATGTCTGTGCTTCATGGTCAATGTGAAGGTCCAAGGGATACAGTAAACCTGCACTGGTGCTTCGGAATCTAATACTGGTCTGCCAGCAGCCGCTCCAACCACAAACTCTTAGAGGATACACTCTTCTTGTACTTAAGTCGGCATTGTGCCTTTTGTATTCAATCCCAATGCAATATCTGTGTTTCATACACAATGTGATGGTCCAAGGGATACAGTAAACCTGCAGTGGTGCATCGGAATCCAATACTGGTCTCCCAGGAGCCGCTCAAAGCACAAACTCTTAGAAGATTCACTCTTCTTGTACTCAAGTCGGCATTGTCCCTTTTGTATTGAATCCCGATGCAATTTCTGTATTTCATGGTCAATGTGAAGTTCCAAGGGAAACACTAAACCTGCACTAGTTCATCGGAATCTAATACTGGTCTGTCAGGAGCCGCTCCAACCACAAACTCTTAGAAGATTCACTCTTCTTGTACTTAAATCGGCATTGTGCCTTTTGTACTCAATCCCTATGCGATCTCTGTGCTTCATGGTCAATGTGAAGGTCCAAGGGATACAATAAACCTGCACTGGTGCATCGGAATCTAATTCTGGTCTCCCAGGAGCCGCTGAAAGCGAAAACTCCTACAGGATTCATTTTCCTTTTACTTAAGTCGGCATTGTCCCTTTTGTATTCAATCCCGATGCAATTTCTGTGTTTCATGGTCAATGTGGAGGACCAAGGGATACAGTAAATCTGGACTGGTGCATCGGAATCTAATACTGGTCTCTCAGGAGCAGCTTAACCCACAAACTCTTAGAAAATTCACCTTCTTGTACATAAGACGGCATTGTGAGTTTTGTATGCTATCCCGATGCGATTTCTGTGTTTCATGGTCATTGTGAAGGTCCAAGGTATACAGTAAAGAAGCACTATTGCATGGGAATCTAATACTGGTCTGCCAAGAGCCGCCCAAACCACAAACTCTTAGAAGATTCACTCTTCTTGTACTTTAGTCGGCATTGTGCCTTTTGTATTCAATCCCGAAGCAATTTCAGTGTTTGATAGTCAATGTGAAGGTTCAAATGATACAGTCAACCAGCACTGGTGCATCGCAATCTTATACTGGTCTCCCAGGAGCCGCTCAAAGCACAAACCCTTATAAGATTCACTCTTCTTGTACTTAAGTCGGCATTGTGCTTTTGTCTTCAATCCCGATGCAATTTCTGTGTTTCATAGTCAATGTGAATGTCCAAATGATACAGTCAACCTGCACCGGTGCATCGGAATCTAATACAGGTCTCTCAGGAGCCGCTCAAAGCACAAACTGTTCAATGATTCACTCTTCTTTTACATAAGTCGGTATTGTGCATTTTGTATTCAATCCCGATTCAATTTCTATGTTTCGTGGTCAATGAGAATGTCCAAGGGATACAGTAAACGTGCACTGGTTCATCGGAATCTAATACTGGTCCCCCATGAGCCGTTCAAACGACAAACTCTTAGAAGATTCACTCTTCTTGTATTTAAGTCGCCATTGTGCCCCTTGTATTCAATCCCGTTGCAATGTCTGTGCTTCATGGTCAATGTGAAGGTCCAAGGGATACAATAAACCTGCACTGGTGCTTCGGAATCTAATACTGGTCTGCCAGCAGCCGCTCCAACCACAAACTCTTAGAGGATACACTCTTCTTGTACTTAAGTCGGCATTGTGCCCTTTGTATTCAATCCCAATGCAATATCTGTGTTTCATACTCAATGTGATGGTCCAAGGGATACAGTAAACCTGCACTGGTGCATCGGAAACTAATACTGGTCTCCCAGGAGCCGCTCAAGGCACAAACTCTTAGAAGATTCACTCTTCTTGAACTCAAGTCGGCGTTGTCCCTTTTGTATTGAATCCCGATGCAATTTCTGAATTTCATGGTCAATGTGAAGTTCCAAGGGAAGCAGTAAACCTGCACTAGTGCATCGGAATCTAATACTGGTCTGCCAGGAGCCGCTCCAACCACAAACTCTTAGAAGATTCACTCTTCTTGTACTTAAATCGGCATTGTGCCTTTTGTACTCAATCCCTATGCGATCTCTGTGTTTCATGGTCAATGTGAAGGTCCAAGGGATACAATAAACCTGCACTGGTGCATCGGAATCTAATTCTGGTCTCCCAGGAGCCGCTGAAAGCGAAAACTCCTAGAGGATTCATTCTTCTTTTACTTAAGTCGGCATTGTTCCTTTTGTATTGAATCCCGATGCAATTTCTGTGTTTCATGGTGAATGTGAAGGTCCAAGAGATACAGTAAATCTGCACTGGTGCATCGGAATCTAATACTGGTCTCTCAGGAGACACTCAAACCACAAATTCTTAGAAAAGTCACCTTCTTGTACTTAACTCGGCATTCTCCCTTTTGTATTCAATCCCGATGCAATATCTGTGTTTCATGGTCAATGTGAAGGTCCGACGGATACAGTAAACGTGAACTGGTGTATCGGAATCTAATACAGGTCTCCCAGGAGACGCTCAAAGCACAAACTCTTCGAAGATTCACACTTCTTGTGCTTAAGTTTGCATTGTGAGTTTTGTATTCTATCCCGATGCAATTTCTGTGTTTCATGGTCAATGTGAAGGTCCAAGGGATACAGTAAATTAGCACTGGTGCATCGGAATCTAATACTGGTCTGCCAGGAGCCGCCCAAACCACAAACTCTTAGAAGATTCACTCCTCTTGTACTTAAGTCGGCATTGTGCATTTTGTATTCAATCCCGAATCAATTTCAGTGTTTGATAGTAAATGTGGTGGTTCAAATCATAAAGTCAACCTGCACTGGTGCATCGGAATCTAATACTCGTCTGCCAGGAGCCGTTCAAACCACAAACTCTTAGAAGATTCACTCTTCATGTACTTAAGTCGGTATTGTGCATTTTGTATTCAATCCCGATGCGATTTCTTTGTTTCATGGTCAATTTGAAGGTTTAAGGGATACAGAAAACCTGCACTGGTTCATCGGAATTTAATACTGGACTCCCACGGGCCGCTGAAAGCACAAACTCATAGAGGATTCATTCTTCTTGTAGTTAACCCGGCATTGTCCCTTTTGTATTCAATCCCGATGCAATTTCAGTGTTTGATCTTCAATGTGAAGGTTGAGATGATACATTCGACCTGCACTGGTGCATCGCAATCTAATACTGGTCTCTCATGAGCCACTCAAACCACAAACTCTTGGAAAATTCACCTTTTTGTACATAAGTCGGCATTGTCCCTTTAGTATTCAATTCCGATGCAAGTTCTGTGTTTCATGGTCAATGTGAAGGTCCAGGGGATACAGTAAACGTGCACTGGTGCATCGGAATATAATACTGGTCCCCCAGGAGACGCTCAAATCACAAACTCTTCGATGATTCCCACCCCGTGTGCTTTAGTTGCCATTGTGAGTTATGTATTCAATCTCGATGCAATTTCTGTGTTTCATGGGGAATGTGAAGTTCCAAGGGATACAGTAAACCTGCCATGGTGCATCGGAATCTAATACTGGTCTCGCAGAAGCCGCTCAAAGCACAAACCCTTAGAAGATTCACTCTTCTTGTACTTAAGTCGGCATTGTGCCTTTTCTATTGAATCCCGAGGCGAGTTATGTGTTCCAATGTCAATGTGAAGGTACAAGGGATACAGTAATACTACACTGGTGCATCGGAATCCAATACTGGTCTCCCAGGAGCCGCTCAAACCACAAACACTTAGAAAATTCACCTTCTTGTACTTAAGTCGGCTTTGTCCCTTTTTTATTCAATCACGATGCAATTTCTGCGATTCATGGTCAATGTGAAGGTCCAAGGGATACAGTAATTCTACACTGGTGCATCGGAATCTTATACTGGTCTCCCAGGAGCCGCTGAAGACACAAACTCTAAGAAGATTCACTCTTCTTGTACTTAAGTCGGCACTGTGCATTTAGTATTCAATCCCGATGAAATTTCTGTGTTTCATAGTCAATGTGATGGTCCAAATGAGACAGTCAGCCTGCACTGTTTCATCGGAATCTAATACTGGTCTCCCAGGAGCCGCTCAAACCACAAACTCTTAGAAGGTTCACTCTTCTTGTACTTAAGTCGGCATTGTGCCCTTTGTATTGAATCCCGATGCGATTTCTGTGTTTCATGGTCAATGTGAAGGTCCAAGTGACACAGTAAACCTGCACTGGTGCATCGGAATCTAATACTGGTCTCCCAAGAGCCGCTAAAAGCACAAACTCCTAGATGATTCATTCTTCTTGTACTTAACTCGGCATTGTCCCTTTTGTATTCAATCCCGATGCAATTTCTGTGTTTCATGGTCAATGCGAAGGTCCAAATGATACAGTCGACCTGCACTGGTGCATCGGATTCTAACACTGGTCTCCCAGGAGGGCTCAAAGCACAAACTCTTAGAAGATTCACTCCTCTTGTACTTAAGTCGGCATTGTGCCCTTTGTATTCAACCCCAATGAGATATCTGTGTTTCATGGTCAATGTGAAGGTCCAAGGGATACAGTAAATCTGCACTGGTGCATCGGAATCTAGTACTGCTCTCCCATGAGCCGCTCAAACTACAAACTCTTAGAAGATTCACTCTTCTTGTACTTAAGTTAGCATTGTGCCATTTGGATTCAATCCCGATGAGATATCTGTGCTTCATGTTCAATGTGTTGGTCCAAGGGATACAGTAAACGTGAACTGGTGCATCGGAATCTAATACTGGTCTCTCAGGAGCCACTCAAACCACAAATTCTTAGAAAAGTGACCTTCTTGTACTTAACTCGGCATTCTCCCTTTTGTATTCAATCCCAATGCATTGTCTGTGTTTCATGGTCAATGTGAAGGTGCAAAGGATACAGTAAACGTGAACTGGTGCATCGGAACCTAATACAGGTCTCCCAGGAGACGCTCAAAGCAAAAAACTCTTCGAAGATTCACACTTCTTGTGCTTAAGTTGGCATTGTGAGTTTTGTATTCTATCCCGGTGCAAATTTTGTGTTTCATGGTCACTGTGAAGGTCCAAGGAATACAGTAAAGAAGCACTGGTGCATGGGAATCTAATACTGGTCTGCCAGGAGCCACCCAAACCACAAACTCTTACAAGATTCACTCTTCTTGTACTTAAGTCGGCATGTGCCTTTTCTATTCAATCCCGAAGCAATTTCAGTGTTCGATAGTCAATGTGAAGGTTCAAATGATACAGTCAACCAGCGCTGGTGCATCGCAATCTTATACTGCTCTCCCAGGAGCCGCTCAAAGCTCAAACCCTTATAAGATTCACTCTTCTTGTACTTAAGTCGGCATTGTGCTTTTGTATTCAATCCCGATGCAATTTCTGTGTTTCATAGTCAATGTGAATATCCAAATGATACAGTCAACCTGCACCGGTGCATCGGAATCTAATACTGGTCTCCCAGGAGCCGCTCAAAACACAAACTGTTCAAAGATTCACTCTTCTTTTACATAAGTCGGTATTGTGCATTTTCTATTCAATCCCAATGCAATTTCTATGTTTCGTGGTCAATGAGAATGTCCAAGGGATACAGTAAACGTGCACTGGTTCATCGGAATCTAATACTGGTCCCCCATGAGCCGCTCAAACGACAAACTCTTAGAAGATTCACTCTTCTTGTATTTAAGTCGCCATTGTGCCCCTTGTATTCAATCCCGTTGCAATGTCTGTGCTTCATGGTCAATGTGAAGGTCCAAGGGATACAGTAAACCTGCACTGGTGCTTCGGAATCTAATACTGGTCTGCCAGCAGCCGCTCCAACCACAAACTCTTAGAGGTTACACTCTTCTTGTACTTAAGTCGGCATTGTGCCTTTTGTATTCAATCCCAATGCAATATCTGTGTTTCATACACAATGTGATGGTCCAAGGGATACAGTAAACCTGCCCTGGTGCATCGGAATCCAATACTGGTCTCCCAGGAGCCGCTCAAAGCACAAACTCATAGAAGATTCACTCTTCTTGTACTCAAGTCGGCATTGTCCCTTTTGTATTGAATCCCGATGCAATTTCTGTATTTCATGGTCAATGTGAAGTTCCAAGGGAAACACTAAACCTGCACTAGTTCATCGGAATCTAATACTGGTCTGCCAGAAGCCGCTCCAACCACAAACTCTTAGAAGATTCACTCTTCTTGTACTTAAATCGGCATTGTGCCTTTTGTACTCAATCCCTATGCGATCTCTGTGCTTCATGGTCAATGTGAAGGTCCAAGGGATACAATAAACCTGCACTGGTGCATCGGAATCTAATTCTGGTCTCCCAGGAGCCGCTGAAAGCGAAAACTCCTACAGGATTCATTTTTCTTTTACTTAAGTCGGCATTGTCCCTTTTGTATTCAATCCCGATGCAATTTCTGTTTTTCATGGTCAATGTGGAGGACCAAGGGATACAGTAAATCTGGACTGGTGCATCGGAATCTAATACTGGTCTCTCAGGAGCCGCTTAACCCAAAAACTCTTAGAAAATTCACCTTCTTGTACTTAAGACGGCATTGTGAGTTTTGTATGCTATCCCGATGCGATTTCTGTGTTTCATGGTCATTGTGAAGGTCCAAGGTATACAGTAAAGAAGCACTATTGCATGGGAATCTAATACTGGTCTGCCAAGAGCCGCCCAAACCACAAACTCTAAGAAGATTCACTCTTCTTGTACTTAAGTCGGCATTGTGCCTTTTGTATTCAATCCCGAAGCAATTTCAGTGTTTGATAGTCAATGTGAAGGTTCAAATGATACAGTCAACCAGCACTGGTGCATCGCAATCTTATACTGGTCTCCCAGGAGCCGCTCAAAGCACAAACCCTTATAAGATTCACTCTTCTTGTACTTAAGTCGGCATTGTGCTTTTGTCTTCAATCCCGATGCAATTTCTGTGTTTCATAGTCAATGTGAATGTCCAAATGATACAGTCAACCTGCACCGGTGCATTGGAATCTAATACAGGTCTCTCAGGAGCCGCTCAAAGCACAAACTGTTCAAAGATTCACTCTTCTTTTACATAAGTCGGTATTGTGCATTTTGTATTCAATCCCGATTCAATTTCTATGTTTCGTGGTCAATGAGAATGTCCAAGGGATACAGTAAACGTGCACTGGTTCATCGGAATCTAATACTGGTCCCCCATGAGCCGTTCAAACGACAAACTCTTAGAAGATTCACTCTTCTTGTATTTAAGTCGCCATTGTGCCCCTTGTATTCAATCCCGTTGCAATGTCTGTGCTTCATGGTCAATGTGAAGGTCCAAGGGATACAGTAAACCTGCACTGGTGCTTCGGAATCTAATACTGGTCTGCCAGCAGCCGCTCCAACCACAAACTCTTAGAGGATACACTCTTCTTGTACTTAAGTCGGCATTGTGCCTTTTGTATTCAATCCCAATGCAATATCTGTGTTTCATACACAATGTGACGCTCCAAGGGATACAGTAAACCTGCCCTGGTGCATCGGAATCCAATACTGGTCTCCCAGGAGCCGCTCAAAGCACAAACTCTTAGAAGATTCACTCTTCTTGTACTCAAGTCGGCATTGTCCCTTTTGTATTGAATCCCGATGCAATTTCTGTATTTCATGGTCAATGTGAAGTTCCAAGGGAAACACTAAACCTGCACTAGTTCATCGGAATCTAATACTGGTCTGCCAGGAGCCGCTCCAACCACAAACTCTTAGAAGATTCACTCTTCTTGTACTTAAATCGGCATTGTGCCTTTTGTACTCAATCCCTATGCGATCTCTGTGCTTCATGGTCAATGTGAAGGTCCAAGGGATACAATAAACCTGCACTGGTGCATCGGAATCTAATTCTGGTCTCCCAGGAGCCGCTGAAAGCGAAAACTCCTACAGGATTCATTTTTCTTTTACTTAAGTCGGCATTGTCCCTTTTGTATTCAATCCCGATGCAATTTCTGTGTTTCATGGTCAATGTGGAGGACCAAGGGATACAGTAAATCTGGACTGGTGCATCGGAATCTAATACTGGTCTCTCAGGAGCCGCTTAACCCACAAACTCTTAGAAAATTCACCTTCTTGTACTTAAGACGGCATTGTGAGTTTTGTATGCTATCCCGATGCGATTTCTGTGTTTCATGGTCATTGTGAAGGTCCAAGGTATACAGTAAAGAAGCACTATTGCATGGGAATCTAATACTGGTCTGCCAAGAGCCGCCCAAACCACAAACTCTTAGAAGATTCACTCTTCTTGTACTTAAGTCGGCATTGTGCCTTTTGTATTCAATCCCGAAGCAATTTCAGTGTTTGATAGTCAATGTGAAGGTTCAAATGATACAGTCAACCAGCACTGGTGCATCGCAATCTTATACTGGTCTCCCAGGAGCCGCTCAAAGCACAACCCTTATAAGATTCACTCTTCTTGTACTTAAGTCGGCATTGTGCTTTTGTCTTCAATCCCGATGCAATTTCTGTGTTTCATAGTCAATGTGAATGTCCAAATGATACAGTTAACCTGCACCGGTGCATCGGAATCTAATACAGGTCTCTCAGGAGCCGCTCAAAGCACAAACTGTTCAAAGATTCACTCTTCTTTTACATAAGTCGGTATTGTGCATTTTGTATTCAATCCCGATTCAATTTCTATGTTTCGTGGTCAATGAGAATGTCCAAGGGATACAGTAAACGTGCACTGGTTCATCGGAATCTAATACTGGTCCCCCATGAGCCGTTCAAACGACAAACTCTTAGAAGATTCACTCTTCTTGTATTTAAGTCGCCATTGTGCCCCTTGTATTCAATCCCGTTGCAATGTCTGTGCTTCATGGTCAATGTGTAGGTCCAAGGGATACAGTAAACCTGCACTGGTGCTTCGGAATCTAATACTGGTCTGCCAGCAGCCGCTCCAACCACAAACTCTTAGAGGATACACTCTTCTTGTACTTAAGTCGGCATTGTGCCCTTTGTATTCAATCCCAATGCAATATCTGTGTTTCATACTCAATGTGATGGTCCAAGGGATACAGTAAACCTGCACTGGTGCATCGGAAACTAATACTGGTCTCCCAGGAGACGCTCAAGGCACAAACTCTTAGAAGATTCACTCTTCTTGAACTCAAGTCGGCATTGTCCCTTTTGTATTGAATCCCGATGCAATTTCTGAATTTCATGGTCAATGTGAAGTTCCAAGGGAAGCAGTAAACCTGCACTAGTGCATCGGAATCTAATACTGGTCTGCCAGGAGCCGCTCCAACCACAAACTCTTAGAAGATTCACTCTTCTTGTACTTAAATCGGCATTGTGCCTTTTGTACTCAATCCCTATGCGATCTCTGTGTTTCATGGTCAATGTGAAGGTCCAAGGGATACAATAAACCTGCACTGGTGCATCGGAATCTAATTCTGGTCTCCCAGGAGCCGCTGAAAGCGAAAACTCCTAGAGGATTCATTCTTCTTTTACTTAAGTCGGCATTGTCCCTTTTGTATTGAATCCCGATGCAATTTCTGTGTTTCATGGTGAATGTGAAGGTCCAAGAGATACAGTAAATCTGCACTGGTGCATCGGAATCTAATACTGGTCTCTCAGGAGCCACTCAAACCACAAATTCTTAGAAAAGTCGCCTTCTTGTACTTAACTCGGCATTCTCCCTTTTGTATTCAATCCCGATGCAATATCTGTGTTTCATGGTCAATGTGAAGGTCCGACGGATACAGTAAACGTGAACTGGTGTATCGGAATCTAATACAGGTCTCCCAGGAGACGCTCAAAGCACAAACTCTTCGAAGATTCACACTTCTTGTGCTTAAGTTGGCATTGTTAGTTTTGTATTCTATCCCGATGCAATTTCTGTGTTTCATGGTCAATGTGAAGGTCCAAGGGATACAGTAAATTAGCACTGGTGCATCGGAATCTAATACTGGTCTGCCAGGAGCCGCCCAAACCACAAACTCTTAGAAGATTCACTCCTCTTGTACTTAAGTCGGCATTGTGCATTTTGTATTCAATCCCGAATCAATTTCAGTGTTTGATAGTAAATGTGGTGGTTCAAATGATAAAGTCAACCTGCACTGGTGCATCGGAATCTAATACCCGTCTGCCAGGAGCCGTTCAAACCACAAACTCTTAGAAGATTCACTCTTCATGTACTTAAGTCGGTATTGTGCATTTTGTATTCAATCCCGATGCGATTTCTTTGTTTCATGGTCAATTTGAAGGTTTAAGGGATACAGAAAACCTGCACTGGTTCATCGGAATCTAATACTGGACTCCCACGGGCCGCTGAAAGCACAAACTCATAGAGGATTCATTCTTCTTGTAGTTAACCCGGCATTGTCCCTTTTGTATTCAATCCCGATGCAATTTCAGTGTTTGATCTTCAATGTGAAGGTTGAGATGATACAGTCGACCTGCACTGGTGCATCGGAATCTAATACTGGTCTCTCATGAGCCACTCAAACCACAAACTCTTGGAAAATTCACCTTTTTGTACATAAGTCGGCATTGTCCCTTTAGTATTCAATTCCGATGCAAGTTCTGTGTTTCATGGTCAATGTGAAGGTCCAAGGGATACAGTAAACGTGCACTGATGCTTCGGAATATAATACTGGTCCCCCAGGAGACGCTCAAATCACAAGCACTTCGATGATTCACACCCCCTGTGCTTTAGTTGCCATTGTGAGTTATGTATTCAATCTCGATGCAATTTCTGTGTTTCATGGGGAATGTGAAGGTAAAAGGGATACAGTAAACCTGCCATGGTGCATCGGAATCTAATACTGGTCTCGCAGAAGCCGCTCAAAGCACATACCCTTAGAAGATACACTCTTCTTGTACTTAAGTCGGCATTGTGCCTTTTCTATTCAATCCCGATGCGAGTTATGTGTTTCAAAGTCAATGTGAAGGTACAAGGGATACAGTAATACTACACTGGTGCATCGGAATCCAATACTGGTCTCCCAGGAGCCCCTCAAACCACAAACCCTTAGAAAATTCACCTTCTTGTATTTAAGTCGGCTTTGTCCCTTTTGTATTCAATCACGATGCAATTTCTGCGATTCATGGTCAATGTGAAGGTCCAAGGGATACAGTAATCCTACACTGGTGCATCGGAATCTTATACTGGTCTCCCAGGAGCCGCTGAAGGCACAAACTCTAAGAAGATTCACTCTTCTTGTAATTAGGTCGGCATTGTGCCTTTTGTATTCAATCCCAATGCAATATCTGTTTTTTATGGTCAATGTGAGGGTACAAGGGATACAGTAATCCTACACTGGTGCATCAGAATCTTATACTGGTCCTCCATGAGCCGCTCAAACTACAAACTCTTAGAAGATTCACTCTTTTTGTACTTAAGTCGGCATTGTGCCTTTTGTATTCAATCCCGATGCAATTTCTGTGATTCGTCGTCAATGTGAAGGTCCAAGGGATACAGTAATTCTGCACTGGTGCATCGAAATCCAGTGCTGGTCTCCCAGGAGCCGCTGAAGTCACAAACTCTTAGAGGATTCACTCTTCTTGTACTTAAGTCAGCATTGTTCATTTTGTATTCAATCCCGATGCAATTTCTGTGTTTCATAGTCAATGCGAATGTCCGAATGATACAGTCTACCTGCACTGGTGCATCGGAATCTAATACTGGTCTCCCAGGAGCCGCTCAAAGCACAAACTGTTCAAAGATTCACTCTTCTTTTACATAAGTCGGTATTGTGCATTTTGTATTCAATCCCGATGCAATTTCTATGATTCGTGGACAATGAGAATGTCCAAGGGATACAGTAAACCGGCACTGGTGCTTCGGAATCTAAAACTGGTCTCTCAGGAGCCGCTCAAACCACAAACTCTTAGAAAATTCACTCTTCTTGTACTTAAGTCGGCATTGTGCCTTTTTAATTCAATCCCGATGCGATTTCTGTGTTTCATGGTCAATGTGAAGTTCCAAGGGATACTGTAAACCTGCACTGGTGCATCGGAATCTAATACTGGTCTCCCAGGAGCCGTTGAAAGCACAAACTCCAAGAGGATTCATTTTTCTTGTACTTTAGTCGGCATTGTCCCTTTTGTATTCAATCCCGATGCAATTTCTGTGTTTCATGGTCAAGGGGTAAGTCCAAGGTATACAGTAAACCTGCACTGGTGCATCGGAATCTAATATATTCTCCAGGAGCCGCTCCAACCACATACCCGTAGAAGATTCACTCTTCTTGTACTTAAGTCTTCATTGTCCCTTTTGTATTCAATCCCGATGCACATTCTGTGTTTCATGGTCAATGTGACGTTGCAAATGATACAGTCAACCTGCACTGGTGCATCGGAATCTGAAACTGGTCTCCCAGGAGCCGCTCAAAACACAAACTCTTAGAAGATTCACTCTTCTTGTACTTAAGTCGGCATTGTCCCTATTGTATTCAATCCCCATGCAATATTTGTGTTTCATGGACAATGTGAAGGTCCAGGGTATACAGTTAACCTGCACTGGTGCATCGGAATCTAATACTGGTCTCCAAGAAGCCGCTCAAAGCACAAACCCTTAGAAGATTCACTCTTCTTGTACTTAAGTCGGCATTGTCCTATTGTATTCAATCCCCATGCAATATTTGTGTTTCATGGACAATGTGAAGGTCCAGGGTATACAGTTAACCTGCACTGGTGCATCGGAATCTAATACTGGTGAACCAGGAGCCGCTCAAGGCACAAACTCTTCGAAGATTCACTCTTCGTGTACTTAAGTCGGCATTGTCCCTTTTGTATTGAATCCCGATGCAATTTCTGTATTTCTGGTCAATGTGAAGTTCCAAGGGAAACAGTAAACCTGCACTAGTGCATCGGAATCTAATACTGGTCTGCCAGGAGCCGCTCCAACCATAAACTCCTAGATGATTCACTTTTCTTGTACTTAAATCGGCATTGTGCCTTTTGTTCTCAATCCCGATGCGATCTATGTGTTTCATGGTCAACGTGAAGGTCCAAGGGATACAATAAACCTGCACTGGTGCATCGGAATCTAATACTGGTCTCGCAGGAGCCGCTGAAAGCACAAACTCCTAGAGGATTCATTCTTCTTGTACTTAAGTCGGCATTGTCCATTTTGTATTCAATCCCGATGCAATTTCTGTGTTTCATGGTCAATGTGAACGTCCAAGGGATACAGTAAACGTGCACTGGTGCATCGGAATATAATACTGGTCCCCCAGGAGACGGTCAAATCACAAACTCTTCGATGATTCCCACCCCGTGTGCTTTAGTTGCCATTGTGAGTTATGTATTCAATCTCGATGCAATTTCTGTGTTTCATGGGGAATGTGAAGTTCCAAGGGATACAGTAAACCTGCCATGGTGCATCGGAATCTAATACTGGTCTCGCAGAAGCCGCTCAAAGCACAAACCCTTAGAAGATTCACTCTTCTTGTACTAAAGTCGGCATTGTGCCTTTTCTATTCAATCCCGATGCGAGTTATGTGTTTCAATGTCAATGTGAAGGTACAAGGGATACAG